>NC_056471.1:34068415-34123965 GCF_008729295.1 Plectropomus leopardus
TGTTCCCGGAGTTGGAGACATGATGGCCTCACTGCTCTGCAGAATAAATTAGGGAAGTGACTGTGATTCCTGTGATTAACTCCACGTGTTGGATGCAGGATTTGACCTTTTTGTAAACTTTGACTGTACTCTGTGTTTTTTTCTGTTTGTGGCGCACAGGCGGCACACGGATATTGGCTGTGATAAGTCCCGCCCCTGGATCCATCATCCAGTAGATTTAAAATCCTGCTCCGTCAACGATCCAATGAGAGCGTTCACCTGCTGCAGGTTTGGTGTTTGTGCTGCTGAAGCTGCTGTTTGCTGTCAAAAGCTGCAAATCAACAGTGAGTTTGCTTTTCTCCAAACTTTCAGAAGTTTCCTTCACGATGAACAGTTTTATTTCATTTTAACTCTGTAATGTCAGTGGATTAAACCTCAAACTTTAACCGGAGCCTCCTGGATCAGAGAGCACTGAGCTCCGGCTGCAGCTTCAGACACACCTCCTCATTTTTACTCGTTATTCCTTATCTTTGCTCATTTTGCTTATTTTTGCTCATTGTGCTCATTTTTGCTCATTGTGCTCATTTTTGCTCATTGTGCTCATTTTTGCAGCCTCTCTGGGATTTTAACGTGGAGCGAAGCGCCTTCGTCTGTGAGCAGGTGAGCTGTTACCCTCTGAACTGACAGTTTTCACACGTTTATTCAGACACTTCTTCAGTTGTTTGTTTGGAGTGGAGCTGCATGATATCGGATATATGAAAGCTCATTTGGCCGATAACACATATCGACATATATATTCATGATATTGGCAGAAAAAAGCATGATGGCCGATTCCGATGTTTAATTTTATAGCCAGTATCTGCGGATACAGATGACATACTGATATTAGCGTGCATCAGTATCTAACATCTCCCAAATATGTGAGTGAACGGCTCTTACAAACATGATCAACTTTAATTCAATGCTTAAAATTACTGGGAACCTAAATGTAAAGAGTCAGGACAAACTGTGGACCACACCACCAGAACGGAGGACAGGTGGGGAATCTGAAATAAAGGGAGTCGCTGCACGCAGCCCGGCTACGATACGAAATCACTCCCCTCTCTGCATTTAGCCGACCTCTCCTCCAGAGATTATCTGGCCTGTAAATGACGTGAAGCCCTCCAGATAATCAACATCAGTCGCTGATCAGCGGCTTTTTGTTGAAATAAGACTTAATGAAACTGAACCGTTCCACGATGGCCGGCGGCGGGTTAGCGGAGAGGTCAGTTGATATTCGTGCCGGCATGTGAGGGCCCTTCAACTCCCATCACGGAGAGTTCTTTATCCGCTCACGTCGGGGACAATCAATGGACGTCCGTCCCGTGGGTCCATTAATGATGCGACCTCACAGACCTGAGCGGCGCTCGAGCACGCGGGGGTCACCGCTCAGCCCCGCTCCCTCTTGATTGGCTCTGACTGCTTTGAAATTCGTGCTCACGGCTGATTACATAATCAGGATGTAACCTGGCAGAAGTAACACACGGAGAAGCCGGATTCATTTCAGCGCCGTGAAATCGATCTTTCGTGCATTTTGAGCTTCTTTGCACAGCGGAGCTCCGGATGATTTATACGTGTTTATAGAGCGAGGGAGGGCCGCAGAAAAGAGGAGTGAAGCACGAGGAAAACCGAGGAGATGAATTCCTCTGGTGGAGGCATGAATACATGAATAAATTTCTACTTTCATTCAACGGCAGAGTTCGTCCATCCATCCAGAGACTCCATGACACTTCACCTCCTCGCCTCCTCATCTCAGTCTCTCCGCTTTATCTCCTCTGTTATTTCATCCGTTCTTTCCTCCTGCTTCATTTGTCTTATCTCCCTTTTTTATTATAATCTCTTCTCCCCATTCCCATCACCTCCTCTCCAATCCTCGTCCCGCCTACCAGCTCCTCCTATCCAGTTTTTTTACTGATATCTGCTCTGGAGCATACTGCATCCAAAAGATATTTACGTCAATCCATAAAAGTTAACAAGTTTAGAGGTCTGAACATGATTTCCCTCCAAAATGAATGAATGTGTACAAACAACCAGTCCTAGTTTACCTCCCACCAAACTGAATAAATGAACAACTATCCCAGAAATATTAACTATCCAAATATTAACTATCCAAATGTCTTCCAGTGTTACAAAATAAAATTTAAACACGCCAAACACAACCTTTCCTCATCCACAAACCAGCCAAAAGTATCCCTCTATCACAGTTGAGCAGATCATCCGGAAGTTTTGAATTCACGATTCCTCTGTGAAATCGTCGACTATCAGCTCCCAGAAATCCCTCATACGTGGCCGCTCCCACGTATGAGGGGCTCGCCCTCCATCGTGGCTCCATAACGCCTACGTGGCCTTGGATTGGAAATGCGTTCGGCCGGGCGTTGTGGTCCCATCATTGCTGATCGGAGCTGGAGGCGAAAAATATTTGGGGCTACTGCAGAGTCATTTTGCCAGGTTTGAATGCCGATTGTGCGCTTTCTCATTGTTTTAAAAAGCCAGATGTTCGCGTCTGTTAGCGGGAACGAGGCAAAAGTGTACGATTTAAACTTCACTCGTCCACATCTCCTCTCCGTTTCATGATTTCCTCCTCTCCTCTCGGCCCAGTCGCCAGGAGAAAGTGTTGGCATGCTACATTTCTGCAAACCACAGATATGCTACATTTCCTCGCTGCACATGCATCATTTTTGGACTGACTGAATATATGAGCTGACAGGAAGTGGAGGGGATGGTGGATGGCGGGTCAGTTTGGCGAGACGCCTGCTCAACACCGTTTTTTTTGCATGCCGTTGCTGTTTTCAGTCCGTGGGTGTTTTGCAGCGACCGGTGGCCCATTTTCCAGCTGTTTTTTTGCCCCCAAACATGGAGGTTAATTCTCCACCTGTCACTTTTTTTCACAGCTGCTTTTTAAGCACCTGTGCTTTGTTCCTGGTGGCTTTTTCGGCACCCAAATATGGGTGTGTTTAAAGACCCACTGCTTTTCATCCAGCAGCTTTTAGCTCCCAAACTTTGGTGTTTTTTAACACCTGTTGTTGCAGTTTTCCCTGCAGCTTTTTAGCAAACCTCAGTGTTTTTTAGGAACCTATCACTTTTTGTCAGCAGTTCTTCAGCCTCCAAACATGAGCGTTTTCTTATGGCCCGCTTTCCAGCTGTTATTTTGCCTCCAAACATGGCCATTTTTTTCACGTTTTTTTTCTTTTGCAGCTACTTTCAGAGGCTTTTTATCCTCCAAACGTTGGTGTTTTTCAGCAGCTAGCTGCTGTTGTCCTTGCGTCTTTTTTTCACACCAAACTTGGGTGTTTTTAGGGACCCAGCAATTTTTTTTATGGCTTTTCAGCTTACAAACACGAGTGTTGTCCAGCGACTGGTGGCTCATTTTCCAGCTGCTATTTTGCCTCCAACCATTGACGTTTATTTGCAATCTGTAGCTTTTTTGTCGACGTTTTTTTAGGGACCCTTTGCTTTGTTTGCAGTGACTTTTCAGCACGCTTTTAGGGACCCGTCGCTCTTTTTTTAACAGTTTAGAGCCATCAAACGTGGGTATTTCTTTGTACTCACTGTTTTTCCACTTTCTTTTTAACCACACGTGAACCACAGCATTGAAACCTAAACTTTAGCAAATCATCTACATAATAATGTGCAAATGTAACATCATCAATCGGACAATGCCAGCTCTTTTTTTGGTGATTGGCCTGTTCCTCCCCCTCTCCTCACTCCTCATTTCATCCTCTTTTCCCTCACCTTGTGTCTCTTATCCGCTCTCCTCCTTCTCCTCAGCCCTTCAGGAGTCGCTCCCTTCCCACCTCATCTCCTCTCTCCTCCTGCTCTGTGCTGTAATCTCTGCCGTTTGTTTCATGTCACACTGCTCGCTGCAGCGCTGATCTCAACATCACATCGAATGTTTGAGGAGAGCCTGAGAGGATTCACATCGTCCTGCGCTGTGACTCTGCAGGATTGAAACTGTGAGTGTTTGATCTGCGGCTGCTTCTCTCCACTTTTGTTGGAAAAACAATCTAAAAGAAAGAAAAATAACATGTTTGCAGCATATTGTCTCAGCTACATGCCAAAGTTTCTTCCCAAAAAAGCAGTCCTCTCAGTGAACCTGGACTCTGTTTCACACGGTGGACGGATCAGAAGCTGAGTTTTTTCCAAATTTGTTGTCGGGATAAAAATTTGGAGCTGTTTCACAGCGCTGTGTGTTTTACAGTTCAAAGTTTGCTCGCTTGCTGCAGTTAATAGATGCATAAACTGAAATGTGCAGCTGCTAAAAGTAAACGATAGCTAATAGGAACAAAACAACCATATGTATATTTTTTACCGTCAGCTGTAAAAAATATATATAAACATATATTATTTATGTGTTTCTATGCTTTCTGCCATTTCTGCGGCTCTGAAACGCAACACAAACGTCACAACTGGGGAAACTCGTCTACTCCTTACTTTCTTATCTTTCTGCCCCTCGACCCTTTTCTCCTTCATTTCTCCTCTTATCTCACTTCATCTCACTTTATCTCCTTTTTCTCTTCCTCCTCTCTCCTCCTCTCTCTCCTCCTGGTGTGAACATTTGAGACGTGTTGACCGGCGGCGTTGCTCCCGGCGACATCTCCTCCAAACTGACAGGACGCCACTCAGATCTCACAGTTACCGCGGCAACAGACTCCAGGAGAGAGAGAGAGTGTGTGTGTGTGTGTGTGTGTGTGTGTGTGTGTGTGTGTGTGTGTGTGTGTGTGTGGTTTATCAGAGAGAAATCAGACAGCTGTCAGTCTGCAGACAGAGAACAGAAGTGATTTATAGATTTAAAAAGGAGAATAGATCAGATTTTTTTTTAACAGAGAGGAGATAAAAAGGAGAAGAGATTTTTTTTTAAAGAAGTCAAGATACGAGGACAGATTCGGAGAGTAGATAATAAATAGTACTGCAGTTAAATATGTTTGCTTTAAAAACAAAAATGTCACATTTATAGGAGCTACCAGCTTTCACAGCACAATGCAAAGTCGAAAGGTCATGTTTGACAAATCCTGTAAATAATTAATTAATACTCAATAAAGTATGTAAATACACAACGTGCATTTAAAGAAACATTTCAGCATTTTCAGAAAGTCACTTATTTGCTTTATTGCAATTATAAATTGTTTTTATAAGCGTTTTTTTTGGTTCTTTTGCAGAGCTCCAGACCGTCACTGTTTAGTCCCGTTTTGTGACCACGAAGCACGACTGCGATTTTCAAATATTATTAATATCTGAACTGCAGAGCTGTTAGTTTGTTTCCAGCTTACAGAGAATAAATCAGGTTTAACAGCGCCGCAGTAACAGTCTGACTTTGTGTTTTTCTATCTGCAGAACTCCGATTGCGACTATTTAGTCACATTTTGTGACCACGGAGCAGCGACTTTTGGATCATGCCGAGAAAGCTGGTATCTCCTATAAATATGACATTTTGCCGCTTGGAAATATTAGTTACCGGATCCCAAGATTACATCTGTTTATTCCAAAAGTTTCTATCTTTCACGTTTATTTCGGGGTTATGCGAGTTCCAACTCGGCTCATCGACTTTTACGTATAATTTGATATAATTTTGAGTTCATCTGCTGCGGACAAAAAACACGTCAGGCCTTTTTCTGCCTTTTTTTCCTCACAAATCTGCAACTTTATAAACTCAGAGCTGATAGCCGACTTTTGTTTCTGTGAATATTGCCGTCTGTTTTGGTGGTCCTAAAAAACTAATAAAAACATCAACTTTTCTCTGATTCTTTTTCTCTCACAAATGTTTGACTTTAAAAATTTTAGCTACAATGACCCTAAAATGCTGTCATAATTATTTGACCCCCCCCAAAAAAACCAAAAAAACCCCCACACATTTCTACAATTTTTTTCTCAGAAATTTACAACTGTATAAACTCTAAAAATATCCAACCTTTTTCTTACAAATTTGTGATATTAATTTTGGAAATCCTGAGGTTTTTTTTTCAAGGCTCTAATACGCCATCGTAATTCTTTGACCCCAACCCAAACAAACCTGCCCGCCCACTATTTTCTGAGTTTTTTTTCTCACAAATTTGTGACGTTAATTTCAAAAATCCTTATTTTTAAAAAAAGGAATATTGCCTTACATCTTTTTTTATTTTTTTATTTTTTATTTTTTAATTTTTATGATACGCCATCGTAATTCTTTGACCCCAACGCAAACAAAAACCCCATCTATTTTCTGACTTTATAAACTCAGAGAATATCTGACTTTTTTCTCATAAATTTGGGACATAAATCCTGAAAATCCTGAGGTTTTTCTTTAGAAAATAGCCTTGATTCTTTTTTATGTTTTCCCACAGATGTAGAGACAATAACGGCACACAGAGGCGATGGCGGCGGCTCACAGTGAACGTTCTTTTATTAAGACGTGTTTTCCAGGACGTGGTTGGATGCGTTTTGTCTCATCAACATTACAGACATTCAGAGGAAACATTCTCCACGGCGATGTGCAAAAACAGCGTGTGAAAGGAAAACAGGTACATTCTCATTTACTGTTGGTTTGCGATGATGCGAGCGGCCGGCCTTCAGCCACAGACACAGACACTTTGTTTTTATACTTTTTTTTTTCCAAACACACAAACAACAACAAGCTCAGTCATTGCATTGATTTTTCAGCACTTAAAAGAAAAAAAAGGGAACTTTCGATTTACACCACTACAGGAAAAAGGTTGGCATATTTCAAACCCTCAGTGGACCAATTATATTTCCTCGCCATGTTCGCTCACCTCAGGCTGATTTATTAACTCAACTTCCTTTAAATGTAAATCCACATCCTGCACAGTGAAGGTGCAGATCCACTCTTTTTACTCATTCTTTTATTTAATATCGACCTTTTTAACTTTCAAATGAAGAAAACTGAGAAGAATAACCTGCACATATTTTCCATCCGTATGACTTCTTGCTTTTAAGAACTGGGGGCTCACGCTTTCAATACCCAGCAGACACGCTTTCAATACCCAGCAGACACGCTTTCAATACCCAGCAGACACGCTTTTGACATGTGGAGGTGAAAAAACATCCGTCTCTGCATCAAAACTGTGAAAATATTGAATATTTTAAAGGTTATGTTTCAAGTCATTTCTGCAGTTGAAATAAAACTTAAATGTGTCTTTGTCGTCTAAAAATAAACTGTTAAACTTAATTTAGCATAATGTATAACATGATACAGAGATTTGAGCTTGAATATTTGTTAATAACCTTAAAAATAACAATTTTAAAAAGTGCTATCAGGAGCAACACACTGAAATTATGAACTTGGGTCATGTGATAACTTTGCTGACTCAATCATGACAACAATTTGTCAAATGTATAAAAAATAATAATAATTACTTTTGGTGAGATAGCGTCTTTGGAGGTAACCAACGCTGCTTTACAGAGTAAGAAAACAAACATAAATTGACAAATTGGAAAAAAAGAATAATAAATCAAGCACAGAAAATATAAGATGTGTTAAACTACCAGAGAAAAGACAAACAATTTCATCTCAGTCTTAATAAAGATTGATATAACACTTTTCAAGGTACCCAATGCTGCTTCCCAGGAAAGAAAAATAAATTAATACATTAAAAAAATAAATAAAACAAGAACAGAAAATATAGGAAGATATGCCAAACTACCAAAGAAAAATACAAAAAAAAAATCATCTCAGTCTAATCACTTGGATTAATATGGCGCCTTAAAAGGTACCCAACGCTGCTTAACACAGTAAGACAATAAATGAATTTAAAAAAGAAATATAAAACAAGAAGAGAAAATAAAAGAAGGAATAGCAAACTACCGAAGACAAAGACCAAAAAATATATCTTTAAATAATGCAATAAATGAATAAATACCTTAAAAAAAAAAATCCAAAAAAATGAAATTTTGGGAAAAACATTCATTTGCTGTCTTTTCTTCAGACTTCGATAACAAATCCGACTCTCGAAGAGACGATCGTGTCTGTGTGACCGTCACAAAGCCGTTAGCTTAGCTTAGCATAAAGACTGGAAGCGGGGGGAAACTGCCAGCGTAGCTCTCTCCAAATCCACCAATCAGCATCTCTGAAGCTGCTCCGAAGTTACGTTTGTCGCTCAGACGTGATTAGATGTTTGATAACCTGCAAATCCTCCAGTGGACGTCTGCCGGGTACTGAGGACCAAAACCTGACCTGGGTTAGGAACATTTTGGTACAAAAATGAAACAAAGACACACACACGCACGCACGCACGCACGCACGCACACACACACGCACACACACACACGCACACACACACACGCGCACACACACGCGCGCGCACACACACACACACACACACACGCACACACACACGCACACACACGCGCGCGCGCACACACACACACACACGCACACACACACTCTGTTTCCAGGTCAAATAATGAGTCCTCCAACCCGTACGATCACACGGGTCATTTTTTCGTGCCCTCCCTCTGACTCACAGGAGCGTTTCCTAAATCAGTGATCCTTCCTGACGGCATCGACACAAAAACGACGCGTACGAGCGTTAAAGGTCTCGGTTTTAAAATTAAGGTTTTGGCACCAAAACTACTCGGTTAGGTTCAGGAAATCATCTCGGTTTAAGTTAAAATTAAATTACATAACTGAACCTTTGAAACTGGTGCAATTTCGTTCAAAACGTGGACATTAAGAAATATAAGAAATGTTCCACAATTTGCCAAAAATTAGTAAATAAAAAAATAATAATTTAGGGAAAATGGGGGGGGAGTTTATAGGGGGAGAAATGCTAGGGGAAAAGAATAATTAGATATAATATCATAATTTTATCATTAAAAAAGACTTTAAAATTACGTTACAGAACTACTATAATTTAGGCATTTTCCGGTTGGAAAATATGTAGACAAAGTTGTATTATAAATTTATTATTTATGTATTTATCTTATTCATTTATTATTTTTCAGGTAATTTACTCATACTCTTACTCATTATGTGGGCACAGTAGGCACAGTTTCCAGCAAATCGTATTTATCATTGATTTATTTAATTATTTAATTCATTTACTAATTTTTAGGTATTTTACTCATACTTTGTACTCATTTCTTGCTAATTTTTGTTGTTTTTTTTAACGCTTCGCCTCTTCAGGAGACGCTCCTGCAGGTCGGAGGTTGTCGGGGAGTTTCTGCGCCGCCGTGTGAAAGCCGCTTTAAACGTGGAAGAGGAGCTGGTCCCAGAGCAGCCTTAAACACACACACACACACACACACACACACACACACACACACACACACACACACACACACACACACACACACACACACACACTGTGAAGTGATTTATGGGCCTGAAGCAGCTTCTCACAGCAGCAGCTCGTTCATACATATGCAACGTTCGTCTCTCCAGGAGCGTGAAACACAGTGATGTGGTCAGAAAACTCTTCAGAAAACCCACTTAATTACTCATTTTTCATCTCTCTCATTTTTCTCATGTTTAATATTCAAATATGAAGGGTAAATGAAATCCGCTCACTGCTCAACAGTGTGTGATGTGGATCTGAGCGCAGCTTGAAGTGTTTCTGTGTGTTTTGGGACTGAAAATGAGTTTCGACGCTGGAGGCCGAGTTAGAAATCAAAGTGCACACAGTATTGCTTCTGAATGGCAGACACCGTGTTTTCGTCTTCTCTTCCACTCTGGGTTTTGTTCATTTAAATGTCTTACATGCACACATCTGCTCAGCGTGATGAAATATCTTTGTCCCGTGTTGATGTGCAGGACGAGGGTGGAGAGTCCGTCCCACCCGTGCGGTCCCTGTCCCAGGCAGAGGACGCCGACGAGAGTGAGACAGTCCCAGAGGAGAAAAGACTCAGCAGCACAAAAAAACTTTCACCAGAGAGGGAAAAGTCCACAGGTGAGACAAAGTCCCAAATGTTGTTGCAAAGTCAAGTCCAAGTCGTAAACTGTCCGTCTCAAGTCCTTAACAAGTCTTTGATCTTGATGACTGCGAGTTGGACACAACGCCATTTGTGTTACGAGGTTATTTGCTGTTTGATTTGCAGTCACGGAGCTGAATGATGTTAAACTGATAAAGCTGTCTCTGACACAGTGCTGATGTTGGTCTCACACATACAGCAGACTAAGTGTTGGATTAAAAGTATCGTGACGTCACCCGTTGTTTTGTGGACTGCCGTTTCGGTTTGGCATTTTGGCCGTGGCCATGTTGGTTTCGTGGAGCCAGAAGTGATGGCGTCAGGTGAAAACGCAGCCGGACTGAACCGGTCACGCCGTTATTATAAGCCCAGACTGTATATAAAGATGGACGACATAACGGTTTCCAAAAAGTGTAACTTTTCAGTGTGTATCGCCCCCTGGTGTCTGACTGCAGTATAGGTCATAAAGCCCGCCCCTCCGTGTTAGTGAACGAAAAGGCCGAACTAAAAACTGATGATAAGTTTGGTTTAAATGAGTTATTAGATTATACAAAAAGGGGATTTTCTACCGTAACTGACAGCTGTGTTTGCTAATCCATGCACTTCGCTTCGATGAGGCCTTTTGCGATTGGTCGGATGGCTTTTCCCCACCGAGGATATCGCTACTGCACAGACTCCATATCTGGATACTTTAGCTTCACTTCAGCATAGCGAGGGTAAGTGAGGGCGCGTCATCCTTCTTTCTATACAGTCTATGTTCGTCACGGTGGCGGCATCCTGGGACGTCAGCAGCAAATGCAGAAGGATCCCTAAAACGTAACGTAGACGCTGAAGTCCACTAAAGGATCATTTTTGTCTTTGTGCTTTGGGAAAAGCACAAAGACAAAAAAAGTCATTTCAAGTCAAAAAACGGCCAAAAGTCGAGTCACACGTCAAAGTCAGATTGTACATTTTGATTTTGCTGAGCTGGAAAAAAATGACTCGGGTCAAAACTCTGTTAACCTCCGTCCATCATTTTGTCTCAGTGAGTTTGGCTTGTTCAAAAATAATAATAATTATTCACGTCAGCTTTCAAATATCAGAATAATCACCGTAAACAAACAGGACATGAAGCCGTCGGCCGTGATCGCAGTTCACATTAAATCCTGACGAACTTTTAATCACGTCTTAATTCAACAAAAAGCACCAAATTTATTATTTTAATCAATAAATTCCTTTTTTTTAAAATTCTGAGCAGCATTAGTCAGATTTGAGTGTCGATGCCACTTAAAAAAAAGTACTGGAGTTTTTCTTTCGAGTTCATGAAGGATTTTCTGCATCGAAATGAATCGGGGAAGAAGGTGATGACAGAGTTTGAATAATCCAGTCTCGTTTGGACGTCGGTGAAAACAAAACTTCAAAGTAAGTGGTGATAAAACACATTACTAAGTTAAAAGTTGCTCCCAAACTTCAGCCTCCGCCTCCCACTCTCCGCAGTCTCCCAACTTCCCTGAAGGCATCACTGATAACTCTGAGTTTAGCATCATTTATTTCACTCCGTCTGCTCGTCTTCTTCACCTCCAGCTATCAAAGTTTTTCTGTTTTTCTCCCTCATAAAGTGTTTTTCTTTCTCCTTCATGCACTGTAAACTCACAAGCCGATCTTACTCTAAAAAAATCTTTTTTTTTGCTTTGTCGTGTTTTATTTTGTTTTTCTGTCTCTTGCTGATGCGTTTAAACAATTCTTCTCAAGCATTTGCCCTCTTTGTCTGTTATTTTCCTTTCTTTTGTTTTTAGGACGTCTTTCGTAACACCTCAGCTGAGGTACTACAGATGAAAAATAGCCTCCTGGATAATTCTGGCACTTTTATACTTTATTTATTAATTTGCATGATACCTTTTTAAATAAACTAAACTAAAAAAAAAGAAAAAACATAAATTAGGTTTTTATTATTTATTATTATTATTATTATTATTATTATTAATTAAAATATAAATGCTTTTTTATATGCAATTGCACAGTTAACTCAAATTTAATTGTATTTACTTGATTTTGTAAAGTTGTTGCAACTAAAAAAAGGAGTCAAATTGTTCTAAGTGATGGCAACTTAAATTTTAAAGTAAATAATATTTTTAAAGTTTGATTTTGAAATGCATTTTGTGAGTGATACGAGTGTGTGTGATATTAAAGCGGGCCCTAAAGCTTAACGTTGGATTTGTTTTGCTTTTTTTTTTTTTCCAGAAACAATGAAAATCATCCTGCTTATTAATTATTTGCTTACTTACTTTATTTATTAAACTCAACCAGTTTCCTAATTTTTTTAAGTGCTGTTCAGTTCAGTCAGATAAACTTGATTTAGTTGCCATCGCCGAGAAAAAAACAAGTTAATTTTACTGAAATAAGAAAATAACAAGAATTTTTAAGTAAATCTTAAAAAAGATGTAAAGTAAACATAACTTATAGGTAAGATTATATTTTTTCAACACTGTAGGTTTTCTAGATTTCCTTAAAGTAAGATCAGTTTTTCAGATTTTACAGAGTAAAGAGTCTTTAATTTTTTTCCTTTCGTTCGTACAGTTTTTCCGTCTTTGTCGAGGTCGAGTCTCAAAAGTTAAGCGTGACCTCCGCTCGTCGCCTGAGCGTCTCAGCAGTGAAACTTGAAGATAATCAGGACGATCTCTCTTGTACTCCTTCCTGAAGTTGTGGTTCAGGACGCCGTAGACGACGGCGTTGAGGCAGCTGTTGAAGTACGCCATGAAGTAGCTGGCCGTGAACAGCCACTCCGGTATCGCCCGGCTCAGCCTGGAGTCCAGCGCCACCGCCAGCCCGATCAGGTTCAGCGGCGCCCAACAGACGGCGAAGAGCACAAACACGACGAACATGGTGAGGAAGTTGCGAAGGTCGTGCGGCTTGATCTTTGGCCGCGAGTCCGGTTTGACCCGCCGCCTCACCTGGATGACGAGGATCCAGATGCGGAGGTAACAGTAGCTGACGATGCCGATGGGCAGGATGAAGTGCACCACCACCACCGTGATGGTGTACAGCGAGCTCACCGACTGCGCGAAGGTGCACGAGTACACCCGCGGGTCGTACTGCAGCGACTCCACGAACCAGTTGGGCACGATGGCGAGGATGGTGAGCGCCCAGACGATGACGACGTAGCACATGGTGTTGCTGTTGGAGAAGAGTTTGTCGTACTTAAGGCTGTGGCAGATGTAGCAGTAGCGGTTGATGGCGATGCCCGTGATGTTGAAGATGGAGCCGATGACGCTGAGGCCCATCAGGAAGCCGCTGATCTGACAGTGGATGTAGCCGGCGATCCAGCCGTCGTGGAAGATGGCGGTCAGGACCAGCGGGTAGGGATAGATGGCGACCACCAGGTCAGCAAGAGCCAGGCTCACCACGAAGGCGTTTCCTGCAGACACGAGAGCGGCAGAGCGTCAGGAGGCGGGACAGGTTCGTCAGACAGAAGAAGAAACAATGAAATAAATCAATAAATAAAAATAACAATAATAATAATAATAATCTGTGTTGCACCTTTTATTCATAAAATGCAGATTAGTTAATTTCTGTCAAAAACTTGAAAAGAAGGCAACTTAAGAGGAAATGAACTCCCCAAAAATAGCATAAAAGAAGTTTTTAAAAAAAAAAAGAAAATACAAGAAAATTACCTGAAAATGTTCACACAAAAATACAATTTTAAAAAGCCATGAAGGTTACTTAAAAAATAATAATAAAAAAAAGTAGAAAAATGACCTGAAAACAGGGGTTGAGTTTTTTTAAAAATAGATCACTTTGTAAATCGAGCGGCGGACAAAATCCATGAGGCCAAACATTCACATCACATTCCTCGCAGCTTCACTTTAACCCTTTGAAACCTGAACAAACAGAGTTGATTTCAGTCAAAAACATGGAAATAAGGCAAAGCTGAAGGCAGCTTAAGAGGAAATGACCCTAAAAACTGAATAAAATGAGTTGGGTTTTTTTTAAAAAAAAAAAAAAAAAGACAGCACAAAAATCACCTAAAAATTTGCACGCACAAAAAGCAAAAAGCTTTTTAATAATAAAAAAAGAACAAACAAGGAAAGTACTTGAAAATGGTGATTAAGAAATAATAATAATAATCATTTTGTAACATGATTTTAAATACAGACTTATGATCATTATAAATATACTTGAACAAACATTTTCCCCCAGCTTTTTAAAAAATAAATAATTTTCTAAATCCGCTCGTTTCTTGCCCAGTTGCTCTGCGCCTTTTTTTAAATGTGTTTTTTAAAAAGAACTGTGGTGTCGATGCAGGTTTTAAAGGGTTAATAGCACCTGGATCATTACTCTCCAAACCTCATCACTGCTGCTTATTTGCCTCCAGCGTCATTATCGGCTAATGAATACAACTTTACGAAGCCGCCGCACACACACATTCAGTCCAACGACCTGCACTCCACTTCCCAAACACACACCCCGCCAAAATAAAGTTCATAGTGACGGCCTGTTGTTCAGCTCAGTAAACACCGGTTGGTATTCCGGCTGCAGCAGCAGGAGTTTGGAGCTGACTCCCGTTTTTTTCGGCTAAATACTGCATGCTTTGACAATGAGAGGTTCTCTCGGTGCTGCTGAGCTGTAAAGGTCTCCCACGTGGGGAAATGAGGTTTGAGGGCCTGATTTAGGAGTTTAACATTTACCTTTCGCCCCGAGCCGACCGCGCTGCATTTCAATGATATTTTCACAGCGTTTTAGTGTTTAGTGCAAAGCTCCCTTCAGGAAAACTGTCCCGTGTCTGTGCCGCGTTAGTATGACCGGCAGGTTTCGTTCTCACATATATTTACCCTCAAACTTTAATGAAACCACTTCAGTCTTCCTTTCAGGGTTTTGAGTCTCAGTGATGATTTATTGATCCTCTGCTCGCCCAACTTTTCGGTCCAAAATGAAATATTTCAGTCATGAAAAACCTTGAAGAGTCAATGAATAAGTAAAGAAAATCAAAAGTTTTGGAAAAGTCACTGGATTTTTTTTAACTCTACAAAACCTGAGCAAACTTGTTTGAGTTCTTTTAAGAACGAGAACGAAGCAATTTAGAAGAATAAATGAAATTTCAGTTAGTTTAGTTAGTTAAGAAAATGCAAGAAAATTAACACAAAACATAAACAGAAAACGTAATGACCTAAATAAAGTGTTTGAACAGGCGTGTGTGTCAGTGTGTGTGTGTGTGTGTGTGTGTGTGTGTGTCAGTGTCAGTGTGTGTCTGTCAGTGTGTGTGTGTGTGTCAGTGTGTGTCAGTGTGTGTGTGTGTGTGTGTGTGTGTGTGTGTGTGTGTGTCAGTGTGTGTCTGTGTCAGTGTGTGTGTGTGTCAGTGTGTGTGTGTGTCAGTGTGTGTCAGTGTGTGTCTGTGTCAGTGTCAGTGTGTCAGTGTGTGTGTGTGTGTGTGTGTCAGTGTGTGTCTGTGTGTGTCAGTGTGTGTCTGTGTCAGTGTGTGTCAGTGTGTCAGTGTGTGTGTGTGTGTGTGTCTGTGTGTGTGTGTCTGTGTGTCAGTGTGTCAGTGTGTGTGTGTGTGTGTGTGTGTATGTGTGTGTCAGTGTGTGTCTGTGTGTGTCAGTGTGTGTGTCAGTGTGTGTGTCAGTGTGTCAGTGTGTGTCTGTGTCAGTGTGTGTCTGTGTGTCAGTGTGTGTCTGTGTGTGTGTGTGTGTGTGTGTGTGTCTGTGTGTGTGTGTGTGTGTGTGTGTGTGTGTGTGTGTGTCTGTGTGTCAGTGTGTGTGTGTGTGTGTGTGTGTCAGTGTGTGTGTGTGTGTGTCAGTGTGTGTGTCTGTATGTGTCTGTGTGTCAGTGTGTGTGTCTGTGTGTCAGTGTGTGTGTGTGTGTGTCAGTGTGTGACACACACACACACACACACACTGCGTTTGCCCTTCGTGTCTGTTCCCAGCGATCTGCTCCTCTGGTGAGCTGCAGGAAGACGACATGTTAATAAGAAGAGAGATGCTGGAGGGGTCGGAGGTTCGCCTGCAGCTCCAGGCCGGAGTCGTCCTCATTAGAGCCGCTCAGGCCGTAAACGTTTAGATTCACGGTTCCTCCGACACAACGGTCAGCTGTTCAGTCAACATTTAAATTATCGTTGTGTATCGGCGATTATTTCGTCTGATGTTCACGGTGCTGGGAAGCATATTGGGTAGCACGAGGTACTTTAAAGATGTGATTTTTCAGTACTGGGTACCCTCAGGGTACTTTAGAAGGGTACTTCAGAGAAAACGTGTATTTCTGTCAACCATTTGGCTCTACGAACCCACATCGTAGCCCGTAGGTACCCAATACTTGGAAAATATATTTAGAGGATAACTTCTTTTGTTTTCCTCTGAAGAAGGCTACTGCGTGAGTACCAAATACCCACAAAATACTTGGAGGACGTCAGTCATCTTTCCTCTAAGTATTCTTAGAAATTTTGTAAAAATCCAAGAAACATCCTAAAATCCTACAAATGTCCTAAAATCCGAGCAACACTGTAAAATCTTAGAAATGTCCAAAATCCTAAAAATGTCTCAAAGTGGATTTTTTGTCTTTTTGGCTCCGTTCATTGCACTTGCTGTAGGCTCGTTTTCCTTTTTTTAGTGTTTTGTTTTTACATATTCAAAATTAAGATTCATTTATTCAGAATCTCAGAAATGTCTTTAAGTCCTAGAAAGATGTTCGGGCCCCTGGCCCCCTGTCATTTTGCAGAAGTGGCCCTCAGCAGGCTGAGCGTCCCTGTTTTAGACTTTGCCAGATGGATAAATGCAGTCTGACGCAGGAAAAGCCCAAACTGTTTTCAGCTGCTTGTTTGAGGTGTACGAATCTTTTGTGAATCGGACCTTGAGACGGGACATCGCGATGTAATTCGTGATATCAGCAGCAGTTTATTCCCCTCAGTGTGTTTTGCGACTGTAAACTCGACTGTTTGTTTCAAGGAAAACTGCACAGTTAGTCCTGAATGAGCGAGTCACACTCTGAGTCACCCGATGTCACTTCACGGTCACCGGCACACTCAGACGACAGGAGGCCCCTCAGCTCCCCGATGATCCAGTAACACACCCTGCTCATGCTAATTAGCCCGTTCATTAAGACAAATGATGAATTAACAGGCGCAGATTTCTATCAGCGCCGTGATCTTTGCTTCGCGAACGCACCGAGAAGTTACAGTCGTTTCAAAGACATCGTTTTTTTCCATATTCACATGTAAATTTATGCAGCGAGCCGCTCTGAAATCTAATCAGCTCATCGCTCTGTAGAGAGAGCGACGCTGTGAACGCTCCTCCGCTCGCCGTGAACGCTCCTCCGCTCGCCGTGAACGCTCCTCCGCTCGCTGTGTCTGTAACAGACAGACGGCAGCATGGTCGAGCATCTCGTAACCACAGACAGTCTCTCCGAGCAGAGAGTCGTCCTGACAGCAGCTCTCGCCACAGAGACGGCTTTTACTTTGCATGCTGCATCTGCAGGGCGTCTGTGTAGCTGCAGGGCGTCTGTGTAGCTGCAGGTCGTCTGTGCAGCTGCAGGTCGTCTGTGCAGCAGAAGAGCATCTGTGCAGCTGCAGGTCGTCTGTGCAGCTGCAGGTCGTCTGTGCAGCTGCAGGTCGTCTGTGCAGCAGAAGAGCATCTGTGCAGCTGCAAAGCGTCTGTGCAGCTGCAGGTCGTCTGTGCAGCTGCAGAGTGTCTGTGCAGCTGCAGAGCGTCTGTGCAGCTGCAGGGCTCGGTCAGGCTCGGTCTTTGATCGATGGACGGCCTCAGTTAATGAGTGAAGTGATTGTTGGCGCTGGAGCTGAACACAGAGCGCATCGACAACACTGATGAGAGAGCTGCAGGTAAAAACCAGGAAGGCTCTTTGTAATCTGTTTCTCAAGAGATGTTTAACCTAAAAAAATCAATAATCAGAGTTGCACAGCGGACACAGAAACTCATTAAACCCACTCGCCGCCTTTACAGGTTTACAACAACCACCGTGCTCCAACGTGTAGATTTAAAATGCCAAATGATAAAGTGCAAATGCAATAAATAAAAACAAATATATTTTTTTTCTATTTAAGCTTCTAAGTATTTCTATTCAAGTTTTCCCATTTCCCATTTTATGTTTCCTTTCTGATGTTTCATTTTCATGTTATTCATAATAATTTAAGATTTTTGTTTGAGCATTTCCATTTAAGCTTTTGCATTTAAAATTTCACTTTTTTTATCGTCACATTACATTTTTAAATAATATTTTCACATTTTAATTCTGCTATGTCAATATCTTTTTTCTTTTTAAATTTAATTATGATCTATTTTTCCCCAGTAGTGCAGTAAATAATATTCTTTTCATCTTTAATCTATTTTAAGTTTCTATTTGGACTTTTTATTTGATTTATGACCAAAAATATCCTTCACATAGGAGTACCTGACAGATGGAAAAAAAAGTCTATTTTTGACACAGACTGAATACACATGGTGCTGAAGTATTTTAAACCCTCACATGGTGAAACTCATAAAGCGGTTTTTAATAATCTGATGATGTAAAAACTCATAAATCTTTTCTGTTTCTTTGATCCACCTCACAGGACTGAAAGCCAAAATCTGACCTGGCCTTTAAAGAGCCCGCCCCCTCCGCTCTCCTATTGGTCAAAACCATCCAGCCTGAGCTCAGTCATTGGCCGGCCCGATGAACCAATCATGGGTCAGAGCTCGCATTGGAGCTCACTGATTGGCTCCTGGACGTGTCAGTCAAACAGGTACTTCCTGAATGAGTCAAACACCTTCCCTGCTGACGGCGGCACGCTAACAGAGCGGCGCTTTTAACCACATTTTATTTTTCCGCGCGGAGAAAACGTGTCACCGATGGAGGTGTTTTGTTTCTGCTGTGAATCAACAAACAGCTGAACTCAGAGCAGCCGCCGTCACACCTGCAGCAGGTGAGTGTTTGCTGCTCTGCGCGTCACCGTTTATGGCTGAGTTTGCACCACGTGAACATCTGTGCTCCCTTTAACACGAGTCCCCCAGTGACAACAAGGTCCCCGCCGGAAAACTGCCAAAAAGCGTCATATATTTATATTCATTTCCACTTTTACCGACTTAAACCTTTTAACCAACTTCAGTCCTAAACAGAACCAAATATTCAAATCATTTCCAGTATTTAAACCCTTTAAATGCGAGTATTTTTCAGGAAAAACAAAAACACAAACCTGTACTAAAAGCCAAGTGGATTTTTTTTTTTTTTTTTTGCTGCTGGAAATCAGTCATTATTTTTCTAGTGTCAGATTTTAAAAAGTGCCATGAAAACATAACATATTAATATTAATTTCCACTTCCACTAACTTTGATATTTTAAACAACTAAATTGCTGATCATAACTACCAAATATTTGTTAATTTTCATTTCATTGATATAAATAATTTAAATGCCATTTTTTGGCATGTTGCCACTATGTTTTAAATGAAAAAAAAATGAATTAGTTTCCACAAAATGAAATCTGAGTATCTGAGTAATCTTTATTTTTTATTATTTAATAATCTGGGACATGTCAATGATTAGCAACAGCATTGCTTTGGTTGCCTTTTTATTTATGTTTTTTGCAGTGTCAGATTAAATAAAGAAAAACTCCCTCTGAGTATTGCCATAAAAACATAAAATATTTATATTCATTTCCACTTTGACTGACTTTAATTTTTTTAACCAACTTCAGTAGTGATCAGTACTAAAGTACTAAAAATCCATTATTTTTCAGAATTTTAATCCTTTAAATGCCTGTTTTTGACATGATGCCACTGTTTTAAATGAAAAAAAAAAAAAAAACAAAAAAGACAAACAAGCATAAAAAATTATATCATTTCTATATACTTTTTTTTAAAGCCTGGGACGCGTCAGTAATTAGTCACTCAGTTTTTATTTCTTTTTTAATGTTTTGTTGTGTGGGGTTAAAAAAAAAAAACAAATCAAAATAAACAACCTCCTTCCCAAAACCTGTCCAAAATGTCCACCGCCAAAAACTTCCATAAAAGTAACTTAAACATAATTAACTAACTTCAGTGCTGATCATAACTACCAAATATTCATTCATTTTCAGAATTTTAACCCTTTATTGAAACAATATCTCTATGCTTTTGGATGAAAAAAAAATAAACAAACAAAAACTGGTTAGTTTCTATATCCTGAGATCTGAGTGGAATTTTTATTTTTATTTTTACATAGTAAACAACATGTCAGTGATTGGCAACAACATTTATTTTGATGTCGTTTTATTTATTTTTATTTTTTGGCAGTTTCAGATTAAATAACTAAATAAAAAAACTCCTTAGCACCTTCGAAGACATTTGAGCAGGGCTAAAATCTACCATAAAAGCATTAAATATTGATATTATTTTTTCTTTTAAACAACGTAAGTGCTAATCATAACCACCAAATATATATTAAGTTTTAGAATTTTAAACTTTAAATGCCAGTTTTTGACATGATGGCTTTATGCTTTTGGATAGAAAAAAATGATCATTTTCGTAATAATAAATGCTAGGATGTTGTTTTTTTAAATATTACTGTCTGGGATATGTATGTGATAGTAACACCATTGATTTTCATTTTATTTTTTGTGCAGTTTTAGATTAAAAAAAAACCAAAAACAACATCCTCTTGGTCCCTTGGAGACAAAAATGTCCACTTCCAAAAACTGCTATAAAAATACTTTATCTTAATAAAAGTTTCAGCTTCCAGCGATTTCAGTTTTTTTTTTAAACTGCACATTTTTACTCCCATGATGGAAAACAAACACAGCATATATTACAGATGTGCTCCCGGCGTGCAGATGTGAGGGTGTGAGGTTAAAGACGAGCCTCCAGCAGCGTCCTCGCAAACACGAAAGATACAAACAGACAGAAAATGATATGAGATGATAAAGCAGCGCGGCCGTTAAAGGAAATGAGATGAAATAAATCAGTGAGGCTCCCCGGAGCCCCGGAGTCCCCCGGAGCCCCGGAGCCCCCGGGCAGGTGTGCTGCTGCAGGACGGGGTCGAGCAGGTGGCGGGGATCAGGTCAGGCTCATCAGGCGTGATGTCGGGGGGAGCGGGAGGCCGTGACTCGGGAGGCCGTGACTCGGGAGGCCGTGACTCGGTGTCATAGCTGCGGCAGAACACATGCCTTCACCGTGCAGCACACGTGCGCCGCAGGTTGAGCTTCCTGCCACCTGCTGCTGCTGTTCAACACCTCAGGCGACGTGACGGGTCGCGATTTAGAGTTATCCAGCTCAGAGATGCACCGTCACCGCCAAAATACCATGGACTCAACACCTACCTTTTTACTTTGGCTTTTAATTAAATTTAAATTTAAATTTAAATTAGGTTTTCATTTTTTCCCCAATTTTTATGTTTTTTTTTTATTTTCCTTTATATTTATTTATTTATTTTTTAGTACATTTTAATCTGTTTCACAGTTTTACTACTTCATATATATCATTTTGACATATTTACTTATTTTACTTTGTGCTGTTCCTTTACCTCTTATTTCGAGTTTGAGTATTTTACTTATTTATCTTTAATTACCATTATTATCATTTTTTTCAGTTGTCATCTTTTTTTTTAAATTATTTACCTGTTTATTGATTTTTTTCTTTTTTTCATAGGTTTATTCCACCTCTGGTTTCCTCAGTTCGGCAGTTTCTGGTTTTAATGAGTACTTCTATTCTTTAGTGCACTATTTGATCACAAAGTCTTATTTTTATTTATTCATGTGCATATGTGAGTGTGTGTGAGTGTGTGTGAGTGTGTGAGGGGGCAGTACATGTATATGTAGACAGGGGGTGTGGAGGTGGTTGTCATCAGGAAATTTTGAGTTTCATTTAACCCTTAGGGACTAGTGTTTGGTGCATTTTACACACTTTTCATTATTATTATTTTTTTGATAATTGTGTGTGTGTTGATGCATATGTGATAAATGTAGTCCAGATTGTGTATTTGAGTGTAATCAGTGAATTTGCAGCTCAGCTCCTACAATAAGTCTAAAATACACTGTGGAAACTAAATAGTTACATTCAGACTGTTCAGGTCAAAAAATGCTCCATTGAAACCCATCAATGTTGCTGCTGATCTCTGACGTATCTCAGACTGTCAGCAGCAAAATAAAATATACTTTGCATGTAGTATGTGAAAAAGAATTTTCTCATCTAAAACATAGTGGCATCATGACAAAAACCTGGCATTTAAAGGGTTAAAACTCTGAAAATTAATTTTGAAAAAAAGTATATCTATGATTAGGACTGATGCTGGATCAAAAAATAAAATCAATGAAAGTAGACATATAATATTGACATATAATATAACATTTGTGCGCAGAGCGATACGAGTGTGTGTACTATTAAAGCGGGCCCCAAAGGGTTAATATCACTGTTTACTGTTCAGTCCTTCGCAGCTGCATCACAGCTGGTTTAAGTCACTGCTGATGCTAACTCCAGATTTTCTGCTGCTGCTGTTTAGTATTAAAAGCGAGATTTGCAAAGTTGTTAGAGGAAGTGCAGGATTTTTGGTCGAAGCTTTAGAGTTTAAATGTCAGGACGTCCCGCTCCCGTGTCTGAAGCCCCACAGGTTATTTGTTAACAGTCATTATCAGCCCCTCAGGACACCCTGTTGTCCAGTTCTGCTTTAAAATCTGCTGAAAATGCTCCTGCAGGTTCTGGAGCTCACAGTGTGTTAGTTAAAGCTGAGCTGTGTGAAAACCTCGAGGACACTTTCCATAAACGTTTCTTTGGCCTGCCGACCAGCTGCGACCTTGTTCGGTCAGCACCGCCGGCCGATACTGAAGCTGTAAAGGTTTAATGATGAGAAGACATCAACACTTCACTCCTCATATTCCCCGAAAATCTGCAGTTAACAAGAAGGATCCATCGGCGAGATGAACTCTGAACCTCAAATTCATAACACCGAAACAAAATGCTGCTGTCGTTTAGCAGCTGAAGCAGGTTTAAAGATACAAAAAGTCCATTTGATTTGTGTTTCATTTCAGTTAAAACGCATTAAGCAGCTCAGACAACAGAAGACAGTGGTGCCATTGTACATTTCTGCAAACTATATATTAAAATGTGTGTCCAGTGGCTTTTGAAACTACCAGAAATGAGTATTTTAAGTCAGTACATCAGCGACTAATCACAATAACAATTAAAGTGATGTGAATTGTTTTTGTACTTTCAGTCTCCATAAGGTGTCAGAGAGCATAAAACAGCATCAACATAGAGCTTGTTGATCAAAAAAAGAGCCAGTGGAGGATCCCCCACACCCCCGACAGAGGTCCTAGCTAAGACACTAATGCCCCAAAATCCTAGAAATGTACTAAAACACTAGCAACCTCCAAAAAATATGACAAATGCCCTGAAGTTCTAGAAATGGCCTAAAATCTTGGAGACATCCTAAAATCCTAGAAAAGTCCCAAAATATGAGAAATGTCCAAGAATCCTAGAAACATCTTACAATCTTAGAAATATTTTAAAATCCAAGAAACGCCCTGAAATCCTAGAAGTTTTCTAAAATCTTAGAAATGTCTAAAAATATGAGAAATATCCTAAAATCACAGAAACGTCCTGAAATCCTAGAAACGTCCCAAAAAGCCTAGTAACGTCTGAAAATATGGGAAATATCCCAAAAATCCAGGAAACATTTTAAAATCCCAGAAATGTCCAAAAATACAAGAAATGTCCTAAAATCTAGTACTACGAAACTAATAAATTTGTTAACAAAGTCAGTTTTCTGCAGATTTTTGGCCACCAAACGTGATTTTTTTTAAGCGACCCATTCTTGGCTTTCTTCTGAGATAGTGCCACAAAATGCAGGCTTTTTTAAAAAAAAGATATAAGAATATCACAACATGCATCACATTTTTTTAGGGAAGCTGCTGATAAATCAATCAGGCCGCAACAATCCAGACTGCTGTCAGTCCAACAAACCCCGGACTTTCACGCAGGAGTCCGACGCTCACTTTGCTGCTGAATGTTTTGTTTTTCGTCACCGTCCCGTGTGCCGCGTCTCTCATCCTTCACCTGTGCCAGCATGTGTGTGTTCGTTGAGTTGTCACGTGCTGATGTTTAAACATAACCACGTGCAGCGTCATTCACCGTGTGCATTTGTTGACATCGGGGTTGCGGCGTCCTGGAACATAAATAGCAGACGCTGAACGATACGTAGAGCGTAAAATATAGATGCAGATGTCAGACAGATTCTCTTTGTTTCAAACTGCAGAAACGTCGCTCATTCATTCAGTTTCATGAGTCTGCAGCTTCAGGACTCGTTGAGGTCCATCAGAGTTCCTCACAGTGGCTCTGCGGCGTCCGGAGACGTGGAGATAAAAATGAAGGTCGTGAGCTCGTCTTCGGAGTGAATCCCCTCGGCGGGTGGTATTTGAGAGCGGCCCTCACTTCCTGCTGGTTTCCAGCTGGCAGACCAGTTGGTTGAGGATTAAGTGAAACACCCAGAGAAGAGCCATCTGCAGCCCGACTCCGCCCACCATCCCGCCGCTGACAGCTGACCAAACTCTCCATCTGCTGACATTGATCACATATACGTGTATGATATATCACAGACCGGAGGATGATTTATTATCCTCATCTTTAAGAGCAGATTTTAAAGTCGGATGCGGACTGTGCGGGACGTTCAGCTAAAGGTTTAAAACGTTACAGTGTGAGGGTGCTGTCTCATAGGGCTGGGCGATACGTACTGTTACCGTGATATGAGACGACAAGTGTTGTCTCTTATTGATTTTAGCGGCTGTAGTGAAGTGATGTCATTTTCTAAACTTATCAGACTGTTTTACTTGTTCCTCTTACATCTTCAGACCGTATGGAGGCATAAAGGTGCCGACGGTGTCGATTTGAAGTTAAACATTTTAACCTAATTTCTCCCGTTATCTCAAGTTGTTTGACTCCTTTTTCTTCTTCTTTGTGCAGAGAGAAGAGAATCCAAAAGAAACTGAATGAATCAGCGTCCGGTGAGTTTTTAAATCAGTTTGTTTGAGCTGAACATACAGCACACATATATAAAAACAGACTGTTTAAAAGAGGTGGACGTAGCTGCCAGAATGTACATTTTGCAGCGTTGGGTTTGGCATTTTGGCTGTGACCATCCACGTGTTTGAAATCACATAACTTTTCTCTTTCCTACTGTTATGCACCAGCTGCTATCACAAAGTGCAAAGTGTTGCATGAAGTATTCAAACAATCGGGACATTCTACTTTTTCATTACATTGTGCATGTTCTCATTACAAAATTGTCAAATTGCTACAATGAGACAAAACTGTTTCAAAATATTGCAACGAAAAGTTGCAGTGGCATGAACTGACTGTTCTCAGCCCATTTTCATTCTGAAGTTCTCAAATACTCTCACATTTGTAGTGATTTTGGCGTAAGAACCCGGTGCCAAAAGCCACTTCGTGGCTGTATGATATGCTATCGGACGGCACCTTCCGCGGCAGCATGATACGCCGCTGAATGGCGTCAGGTTGAAACACTGCAGGTAATGATGTGATATAAGGAGCGTGACGGTCCTCTTATAGGGTGGTTGGGCGGGTTGGTGGATGGATCCAACAAACCCCGGACTTTCATGCGGGAGTGTGTGTGAGGTGTTTGCTTAAGTCTGAGTGTGACGTTTTTATCTACACTTAAGCACGAGCCCATTTTGCCTATCTGTGCCAGCATGTGCATTCATGGAGATTCCTGTGTTGTTGTTTTTTTTGCTGTAACGTAACACGTGTCATGTGCACATGGCATCGTGTGCTGGTGTTGACATCGTGGTAACAGCATCCTGTAACGTAAAGAGCAGATGCAGAAGGATACCTAGAGTGCAGTATGTAGACGCTGGGTTCATTTGCAAAGCGGCGACGTGTGACGACGTGGGTTGAGAACGTGTTAGTAAAAACCTCCAGAACGATGAAGGAATTGTAAGCGGATGTAAAGTGTGAACGTAAACTCTGAGTCACCTGTGATCAGCGTTACAGAGCGTCGCTCTGAGCACCCTGTGCATCAGCACTCTGACTGCAGGAGTCTGGACTCTGCTCAACCTTTAACAATTAAGACGGAATAAGGATGCGTGTTCATGAATGGATCTGCGTGACATTTGGAGTCCATCAGCGGTCTGCTCCGCTGTGGATTACTCTGTCCAGGTGGGACTGTCCTCCGGCTCCGAAAAGGTTGAGAACCGCTGATCCGCCGGCCTCAGGATCGATGAAAACCGTCTGACTCATTCAGGCTTCTGTAAATTGATTTCCAGCCGCGGCAGAGTTTTCAACAAATGAGTTGAATTCGGAGAGTTCTGGCAATCAGCCAGAAGCAGCGATGTAAAACAGAGAGCGGCCTCGCTGAGAGCCGAGCGGAGCCGTCACACGAGGAAAACTCCTCCTCCGGTGACAGATGTAAACACTCAGAGATATTTCCATAAAACTGCTCTCCCACAGCGTGAAACAGAGGTGTGTTTGCAGATGGGTTTTAATGCGATGTAAAAAAGGTTGTGCAGAGCAACAACTTTCATCACAAGTAATCTGTGCATGAAATTTTCAGAAGCACGTTAACATGAACAAAGTCGCAAAAGCAAACTGATAAAACTTCATGCTGCAAATAATTTCATGCAATCTATAATCTTTTCAGATTTAAAGTTACTGTATAACTTTTTGCTCACAAGCCTCAACAACAACAGACCCGCGCTCTTTTGATGATACACAGATTAACCCTTAGGGCCCGCTTTAATATTACATGCGCTCGTATCGCTCCGTGCACAAAATGCGCTTTTAGAAATTAAGCATTAAGAAATATTATACATTAATATTATTCTCTACTTCATTAAGTTCATTTTTAACCAGCATCAGTCCAAATCATTAATATCAAATATTCAGTAATTTTGCAGAATTTTAACCCTTTAAATGCCAGGTTTTTGTCATGATGTCACTATGTTTTCAGATGAAAAAATGTATATACAGTATATATTTCACATACTACATCCTAAGTCGTTTTTTTTTTTTTTTTCTTGCTGCTGACAGTCTGGGATATGTCAGTGTGTGAGTGTAGCTGCTGACAGTCTGGGATATGTCAGTGTGTGAGTGTAGCTGCTGACAGTCTGGGATATGTCAGGGATCAGCAGCTACATTGACTGTGACAGGTCACCTAGTGGAAATAGCATGTATTCCCTCCATATGCCAAATATGGTCAAAATGACCTCATCAGGTGGAAAATAGTCAAAATGACAAATTCAGAGTCAAAAGCCCAGAATGACACCCAGAAATAATACAAGTCCTGTTTTTCTGCTCTGATGGCTGTGGGATCAAAAATGTCAGTTTGAATGGGTTTCAATGGAGCATTTTTGGACCTGAACAGTCTGAATGTAACTATTTAGTTTCCACAGTGTATTTTAGACTTATTGTAGGAGCTGAGCTGCAAATTCACTGATTACACTCAAATACACAATCTGGACTACATTTATGCATGAACAAAATGATACAAAAATCAGGAATGAAAAGTGCCTAAAATGCTCCAAACTTTTCTCTAAGGGGTTAAATCAGCACGTTTAACTTTGTCAGGATTTACAAGTTAATTATCTCCATCTCAGAGATAATTTTCTGAGCATCTTTTAAAACATGCAGATTGTCCGCTCACATTCGTGCTTCAGAGCTCCACACGTGTCACGATGATAAATAAGAGCCGCCATAAATCAATATCCAGATCCTGTCGTTCCATTCAGCCCGTCAGAGCCGTCCTAAAGGCTGCACATCAGTCAAACAAAAACCCATCCGTTTTTTTCTGCTTTCCCATCAATCTGGAGGGAGATCCAGGACTCCCTGAGTGGAAATGTAACGATCGGAGGAGGAAAACTGGATGAATTGTTCACCTCTCTCATTTTTTCCTTCCTGCCGCCTCCTCGTTTGTCTCATCTCCCTTCCTGTCCTCTCTCATCTGCTTTTTTGTGAGCCCTAGCCCTCTTTGGTCACCCCATCTTCTCAACTATCGTCTCAATTCAACTCTTGCCTTTCCAATTCTCCTTCTGCCACCAGCCCCACCGATTTGATTCATTTCTTTAGTCTTTTTTCTCTTATTTCCTCTCCTCTGATCAGTGTGCTTTCCATCACTCTCCTCCCTCCTCATCTCATCTCTCCTGTCGTCTCCTCCACATTCCCACTTTCTCTTCCACCGCTGAACTATTCCCTGGTCGTCTCCGTCCTCCCCTCCGTCCATTAATCACGTCTGTCCATCTGCTCTGTCAGAGACACATTATCCAATCATTAGTGAAGTCCTGCAGTCACGGTTCATTATGTCAGTGTCACCACGTCGACACAAAGCTGACACTTTGCATTCAGTCATTGTGGTGAAGCTAACAGGGAAAGCTTCACCTTTGACCAGTTTCAAGTGTCTTTCAGCCTCCTGGATGTGAAAAAATACAGGTGCGCACGAGGAAGCTCCCCTTACACATTAGAAGATACGCAGAATATATGCAAACATGTTTCTGCATATACTCTGTGTATGTGTGTTATTTATCTACACACATACAGAGAGGAGTATATGCTCCTCTGAAGATTTTTCTTTCTACACACTATATTTACGATTTATTCTCACTTCTTTTTATGTGATTTATATATTTGTATTTACTCCCTCACTCATGATCGAGTGAATTCAGCTGTTTTTTTTGAGTCACGTGTTTGTTGATGTGTATTTAAGATGGCGACTCACTAGAAAACTTATGAGTCTGAGGAAAAGTTGTTTTTTAGCTCGAAACATCACTTATTTTTGCAAAATAAAATCCTTTAAGGGGAGCTCCCTGGTGCAGACCTCCCACTACGGGATGTGCGTGTCTTTCTGAATCTCTGTTTCAGCTATTCGAAAGCCAAATTCTCTGAGTCTGAACTATAGGGGTCGACGGATTTTGTCTTTTCAGGGCCAATACCGATTATTAGTTATTAATGAGACCGATATTTGCAATAAAAATGAAAATCTTTCTGTCAATATGTAGAATTTGGAATAAAACAAACTCATTCATTCATTTTCCGTAACTGCTTGTCCTCGTAAGGGTCGCGGGGGCGCTGGAGCCAATCCCAGCTGTCATTTCCAAGTTGCTCTGCTGCTCCGTGGTCATGTAATGTGACTAAATATCTGCATTCAGAGCTCTGCACATACAAAAACACACCTCACCTGCTCACACTGCCACCACTACCATCATTAAGTTAGACTGTTACTGCAGAGTCGTAGACACAATGATTTATTCTCTGTAAGCTGGAAACAAGTGCGTGGACATGCCCGACACCCTGCTCCAGCACGTGGAAATGTGCGAGAGCTCACTCCAGTGTGGACATGTCCCACTGCCAGTTCCACCGCGAGGACATGTCCAACAGCCCGCTCCAGCACGAGGACATGTCCAACAGCCCGCTCCAGCACGAGGACATGTCCGACAGCCCGCTCCAGCACGAGGACATGTCCGACAGCCCGCTCCAGCACGAGGACATGTCCGACAGCCCGCTCCAGCACGAGGACATGTCCAACAGCCCGCTCCAGCACGAGGACATGTCCAACAGCCCGCTCCAGCACGAGGACATGTCCGACAGCCCTCTCCGACAGGAGCAGTTCCTGTCATTGTGCATGACCAATATGCACAGAGGTGGCTATTAATCGCGCCCATACCACTGATTCATCACATGTACCTGTAAGCCAGGCATCACCAACTTGCGGACCGCGGTCCGGATCCCGACCAAAACTGGCCGAGTTGTAATAAAATGTAAGAATGAGAACACATCTCATCTCACATATCTTCATATCTCACCATAACCTCTAACCTGTCATGATGATTTCTTAACTGTTGCTGCTCTGTAGTGCAGTAGTGAAATATTTTTTCACTAAAACAAAAAACTTTGAAACTTTGAAAATGTCTCTTTTAATGTGAGCCGATGCGCTCCATGACACGTACCAGCATTTGGTGGTCAGCGTTAATTTCCTGCTCAGGATCTTCCCTCCGCAGCCTCTTGTGGATCTCTGGGTCCATTAACACTGAAACTGAGCTGAGTGCTTTCACTGAACTGCAGCTCGTTCCTGCTTTTTTCAGAAAGGAGACGCAGCCCTGCTCCTCCTCCTCCACGTCCCCCCGCTCAGTTTGGGATTAGATCTTGCAACCTTGCATACGGTGAATTGATTCTCCTGCCTGGACTAGTAATACCGGAGCTTAACAGGAAGGTGGGCTTCACCGCCTCGACGTGCAAACATCGTGAAAGGAAAAACATCTCATCAATATTCATATGTTGTGGTATAAGTGCAGAGAAGGTGCCACTTAGTGCTTTTAATGTGATATTTACTCCTTCAGATGGTGGTGCAGGAGCATGCTGCTGAGTGAAAGATAACAGTTAGGAGCCTCCATTGATTTTTTTTTCTCCGTCTGTGTGTTTGAGGGTCCTAAGTGCCTCGGTTATTTATGCACAGCGGTGCTCTTGAAGGCTCCTAGTCCACATCAATCTGAGGCTGCTATCAGATTTAAACATCGATTACAGTGACTCACCAACTGTAGCTTCACTACTTTCACTTTGCAGAAGTCCTTGACCGAGAGCCAAAAAACAGGCGAATCTCTGCGCCTGCAGCCACAGAGCTGCTCCGACAGTCTGTCTGTGTTCAGACACCAACGGGGACAAATCTTCTGTCAGAGCTGCATCTTTATGAAACAATAACAACATGTCACACAGCGTTTGGAGTCTGATCGTCTGCAGCAGACAAACACTCTGTCAAAGTGTCCCCGAGTTACACATCAAGCATCAAGACGCCCAGAACAGCGAAACGAAAACACAAAATTAAAAAGAAGTACCGAAGAACTCCAGTATTTTTTAACTCTGGTTTCACCTGTTTTTGTGTCAGCGTAACAAATAGGAACAAAAACTTTTGAAACTGGTTCAGTTATGAGAGAAAATAGGCTGTAATGTAACCACTCAGGGCAGGTGCACCTCATTAATGTTGGTCGACTAAAAGTGTTTCAGGGTTTGTCTTGTTATGAAAAACTTGGAAAAGTCATGGAATTTGAAATTAGCAATTTTTCAGGCCTGGAAAAGTTTTGAAAAACTAAATGTACCCTGAAAGTTTTGAAAAAGTAAAGAAAAATAATAACACATGATGTGTTTAAGGACTGTCTGAAACTTTAATATCCTACGATAATTTATGTTTTTACAATTTCTGGCCGTGTGAAATGATGTAATTTTGGTGACTGTTAAAGAAAACATGCCTTCCAAACCCGCAGGCGTGTTTTCTTTGAAGATCACCAACATTTTTTAAAGAAAGATAAAAGCCCAATTTTTTTTCTTAGCATATGCTACAATTTAAAAAAAAAAAAAAAAACACAGAAAAATTTGAAAAAAGAAAAGAGAAAAGTTTTTTTTGACACATGCAGGTTTGGAAGGCATGTTTTCTTTAAAAATTGGCAGGAAAATAAATACAAAATGAAATGCAGCCATTTGAAGTTGTATGGCCCTCCCCGAAAGCCAAAATTTTAAAAAAGTGTCTGTTTTTGCTGCTGACAGACTCAGATTGTTATTGTGGATGTCTGACATCATCACGGAAAGGATCTTGCAGAGAAATGAAAAGTTTTCTGTGCTTTTCTCTTGTTTCAGTCTGTTTTCTAGCTAAAGGAGAAGTCTTGTTCTGAAATCTTGCACTTTTCCCATTTTTGAAGTCAGCTAAATATTCAGCCGTGACCTTGAAAATCTTTTAGATGAGAGTAAGATAAACTTTCTGCACTCAAACACAAAAAACTATAACCAGCTTTCTGAACTGTCACTGTCCTGGAGTGCAGTAGTGAAATATTTTGTCACTAAAACAACAATAACATTTTTTTTTTTAGAAAAAGTGCAGTTTTGAAGACTTTGAAGATGTGTCTCCTTTAATGTGAGCTGATGCGCTCCGTGATGCGTACCAGCATTTGCTGCTTCTTGAAATGTTATCGCCAGAGGAGAAGTCGCATAATATCACTTAATGGAAATGCAGTCATCTGGCAATTGCGTTTAATTGACATTTTGAAAATATCACTCAAGTATTACTAATACAAATCTGTAATGGAAACCCGCCTAGTGTCCTGGCTGAATATTTATTTGAATTGACAATTTAAAAGAATCTTTCAGAATGAGACTTCTTCTCACTCAAGACCAAACAGGATGGAACAAGAGAAATGTACTTAAATACTTTTAATTTCTCTGTAGGGATCCTTTCACACTTTTGTCAGACACTCAAAAATCTGAGCCTGTCAGTGACAAAACAAACACTTTTTGGGGACAAATGTTGATGTTGCAAACATGCCCTGAGTGGTTACATTGTAGTTTGCTTTGTGACTGACGGTTTCAGCGCTCTCTTTAAATACTGCACAGATTTCAGAAGCTGTCTTTTTGATTAATGAAAAACCTTCTCTACCTCCGGAGCAATCTTTGCACATGATTTGATCATGTGCAAAGATCATTTGCCCTAAATCAGAAGTACTTGCTCCTCGTCTTCCAGACGTTTGCTTTTTGTTTTTTTTCCCAGTCTGTTCTCTGCTGTGCTCTTCTGTTCTGGACTGCAGCTGCAGTACAGATCCATGAGATCGATGCATGCATGAACACACAGCAGCATGACGGATCTTTATGGTAAATGAACTTGAAGAGCACTTTTAAAGTCGCTGAACCACTTAAAATGCTCTCTTACTACGAGTCACATTTACCCCCGTTCACACAGTGGTGGCAGAGGCTATGGTACAACGTGCCACCTGCTATTCAGTTCTTTATTTTAATCTTTCACATGTACTCACACAGCGATAAAACAGCCATCAGGAGCAATGTGGGGCTCTTACCCAAGGACACTCCAACATGTTGACTGGAGGAGTCGGGGATTGAACCTACAACCTTCCAACTAGTGGACGACCTGCTCTGTCACTTTCAGCCACCTGAGTGCTTGATTTGATATGCATCTTAGTTGTTTTTTTTTTACAATTTTCTTTTATGAGCAGATCATTTTAAACATCAGAATCGCAGTCCATCAGGTTCATAGTTGTGGGAAGCCAAAATGATGATTGAGATGCATATTTGACCAACTATGCAGAATTGCAAAGTTGTTACAGCTACAGCTTCCCCAGATTGTTGTTTCCACAAGTCAAGCACACTATGATCAAAGTTCATAATATCACCTCCAGAAAAAGTAATAAAGTTGTTGTACTGAAATCTACATCAACACAAAAGGTGATAAACTGCACATTTTATCGTACTCTCCAGCAGCTGGTCTGAGCAACGTTGTAAATTTCTTTCAAAAACACAGGAAGAAGTTACACTTTATGAATTACAAGAAAATTACCAGAAATTTACAAAAAAAAGATTTAAAAAGGGTTAAAAAGAAGACAAAAATACCACAAAATATAAAGACAAAAAAGAATAATAAAATTTATATATGTATACTTTTCTTAGGATTTTTAATATTTTCGAAATTTGTCGTTCAATTCTATTAACTTCTCAATTATTTGTGAATTTTTGCCTTTATAGCCATGTTTTCAAAAGAAATCAAACGTTAAAGACGTCTGAATGAAGCAGAAGAAAACTGATGTGACCCTGCTCTCAGAGGGTTAAACCGACTCACGTGCACGTTAAAGCACAAAAAACAGCTGTACCTGCTTTCCTGAGTTTCCTGTTCCTGAACACGGACACGATGACCAGCAGGTTCCCGATAACATCCACCACGATGGTCGTGATGAGGACGCCGGCCAGCAGGGTCACCACCCAGGGGAAGGACTGGTGCTGCTGACCCGGGGCCCCCTCCTCCCCTGCCGGGGTGGAGTTGCGGGGCCCCAGGGTCCCCTCCACCATGGTGGGCTCATGGTCCTCCAGGGACATCAGTTGCGGGAGGTGCCTCGGGTCGACGAGACGCATCGGGTCGTGGTCGCGGAGGGTCGGTCCATTCAGCATAACGCGCGGCGGTCCAGGGAGGCTGCAGGTCAGAGGCACAGTTTGGGGCTCAGTGACGCCACGCTGCGTGCTGGACTCTTTTGGGTGTGCACGAGATATTTTATATGTAATAATAACGCTTTTAAATGTTTTTTTTTAACAAAACCAAATCGACAGTGAACCGATGCACGAGGAGTGCGAGGAGAGGGAGTGAGACGGCGCGTGCACACGGGCGAGAGGTGTGACTCATGACCAGTTTATCATGTCATGCAGGATGCTGATGAACCAGAGAAATGTTCAGTAACATGAGGCTTTTTAATCAAGTCAAGTTTTTGTCCAAATTTACGCTCTTTGTGTTTCTGAGCTTTAATCGAATCATTAATCAGTAGTAGTGTAACTAAGTACCTTTACTCAAGTACTGTACTGTACAAATGTTAGGTATGTGCTCCAGTCCTTTCTTTTCATGCCACTTTATACTAATACTCGCCTACATTTCAGAAGGAAAAATTGTTCTTTAAACATCTACATTTATCTAAACGCTTTAACTATTTCACAAATTGAATTATTTTTTATGAAAAACAGAAGACTAATGTATGGAATATGATGTTTTGTTATACTTCCCAGTAGTAGTCAATTATTCAGTAAGCCGAATGACAGAAAATTAATTGGCAACTACTCTGATGGACATTTAAGCCATTTTCTTGTATTTACTTCTTTTTTGGAATGGTATAGTACCAGTTTTTCTAAATTGGGTACTTTTATTTTTTCTTACTTTAAGTACGTGTTCCTGGTTATACCTATTTACTGTTATTTAAGTAGTTTAGTTTAATGCAGGACTGAGTATTTTCACAGTGAGGAATTAGTACTTTTACTGAAGTAAAGGAGGTGAATCGTTTCTCCACCATTGCTGCTGTACAGCCCACATGTGTCCTGCGCAGCGGCAGTGGTCGCAGTTACCTCTTACAGCCGGCTGTCTGACCGGAAGCTCGGAGCTCTGATTTCTTTGGTTACTTTGTGCAAAACTTGGAAAAACTTCATCCGTAACACCTCAATGTGCGCGTGAAAAGAAAAACTCCAATAATCCACATTACACATATTACAAGCAATCTGAAAATCACTTGATATTAGTGATAATAAACGGGTAAAAACACAAAGTAAATCCTTTTACGCACCACAAATACGCGTCTCACAGATGCAGTCTATATCGCGGGAAGAACTGGAGAAGCAAACTTCTTTATCAGCTGATGCCTTATGGGTTGTCGGAGGTGCTGCAGCTCCATCAGGACCTCTGCTTCCCGCGTCCATACCCGGGCTGTCACACTAGACGCACCGGGGAGCTGTGCGCATCGCTGCGCGCAGTGGCACCGTAGCGAGGCGTTCTTTGCGCGTCTCCAAACAAAGCATTTCTGTAAAAACTACAGCAGTTTTATCTGTAATCACCCCTCGCTGGCTCACACGTGCACGCTCATCGAATCCTCGTGGACAGAATATAGAAATCTTTAAACTGCGAGCAGGTGACAAACCAGTCTGTCTTCCAGTACCCGTTTAAAAAAATAATAAAAATAATCTGCACATCCGAAGCCTCTCAGGTCACCCGCTTCATTTTGTGAATGAAGTCCTCTCGCGCAGCTGGAGAGATGTCTCCACTCTGATGTTTCATTCACAAATCTGCTCCGTTATTCATGATTCCAGCGTTTCGCCTCTGCCTCTCCGTCTCACGGTCATTCAGAGCCTCGCGTGCGGAAAGCTGCGAGAGTCTGAGTCCTCGAGGAGGAGCTTTACGCGCCTTATAGCGTCCAACAATGACGCGCGCTCTCTCTTTCTCTCTCTCTCCTTCTCTCGCGCGCTGCTGTGGTTTTGTGTAAAAGCGAGTGTGTGCGCATGTTTCTGTGTTACACACTCTCCAGCAGCGATGCGCTCTCTTTCTCTCTTTTACTCTACTTTTTTTTTCATTTTCTTTCAGTATTTTTTTCTCTCCGTCTCTGTTCCTGGATTTTTCCACCTGAGCGCAAAATGCTGTTATTTTAGTGACACCCCCCCACTCTCTCTCTCTCTCCCTCTCTCTCTCTCTCTTCCTCTTCTTATCGCCTCTTCCAGATGATGTTGCGCGCCTCCTCGTGTGCGCGCCTCACGGTCCATCCTGAAGCTTCATCTCCTTCTTCACACTCCATCTCCGAGTCCCGACAGTGAACTTCCCTCGACCTTCTTGTTAAGTGCCCGTGGTATCATATCGGAATTAAAATATCATTAATTATCTAAAGGTCGCGGTAAACTGAGCGCTGAGAGCTTCAGGCTCATCATGCAGCTGTGTGGGAGAATAATATCAGAGAGGATATTTGACAGTTTGATGGCAGCCAGTCACTTAATGGCAAATAAAATAAAAGATAAAAAACCTTTACAATTTGAGTGTCTGAAGGTGGAGAGGAGGGCTGACACATTTTGGCACCACGTTGTGATGTTTAAATGTTATCGTCCTGGTGAGGGCGCTGTAACTAAAGGTCAGGCTCCTGCACCCTGAATAGTCAGAATTTTAAAGGGATACTTCATCCCCCAAAATGATCTTTTGTATATCGTAACTTACAACATGTTACAATGAATTCATGAAGGAACATTTTTCAGCCCGTTCATTCATTCCGAAGTCATCAAATACCGCTGCATTTGCAGTGCTTTCGGCGTAAGATACCAACACCAAAACCCAGCTTTCATGTGCGCATGAGACACCGCTGCACAGCGTCAGCTGAGTACGCAGCCAAACAGAACCGCTCGCAGCGTAATTATATACGGACGGCCAGACAAAACCTGACGTGCACACATGATACGACGCTGGACGGCATCAGGTTGAACAATAAGAATCGTGTTTTTGTCAGCTCAGAAGGAGCTGTTTATATCCACATAAGGAGCAGGTCCTCGTCTACGGAGATCACCACGTTGCACCACCATGTTTCTACAGTAGCCCAGAATGGACAAAACAACACTGTCTCTAGATGAGGACATTCACGTTCTTGTATTTTAAACTTTAAACGTATTTATTCAGCGTTGTTTTTTTGTTGTTGTTATACCTTGCTCTCTTATATTGTACGGTTTGGTTTTGTGACGCACTTTGTTACTCTGGTTTAGAAAAGTGCTATACAAATAAAGTTTGTTATTATTATTATTATTATTATTATAAAATAAGCATAAAAATAGAAAATTAAGGAAAATATAACATTTTAAAGATGTGCAGCAGCACGCAAGTGCAAAGCAGCAAAGTCCGAGCTAATTAAAGGCTTAATTGAAAATTTGAAAAACTTTTTTCGTTTTCTTTTAAAAATATTAAGCGAGGTGGCTAACCCTTTAAGGTACATTTAGAATACATTTATTATGCAATTAATTTGCAATTAATCACAAGTTATGCAATTAAATAATTGAGTTGATTGACAGCCCTAAAAATTGCACGAACAATCAAGGTAGGAATGTACATTAAGAGCTTTGCCTTGTGGCTCAAGCAATTCAGCGCTCCCAATTAAAATTCTGCAGCGCTGCCTCTGGTTCTGACCCACCTATTAATAACCTGACGGCAGCTCAGATTAAAACAACACAGGGTGGTGAGAACGAGGAGATGGATGTGGACCACTGGCACTGGTCCAAAACACCAGAGGAGGAAGGAGGTTGGGGGGCGGCTGGGGTATAAAAAGACAAGACGGCGTCCAGAGAATTTGAATCATTTATTTCCACATGAAACACAACGTTCGCAAAGTCTTTGGATTTTCATCCAAACAGGGCAAATACTCTCCCTCATCTGACATGCACTTTGTTGGCGCTTAAAACACCCGAATCTCTGCTGTGAAAGATGTGACTGTGCTGGCTGCATGTGAGCATCCACACACACTAAACACACACACACACACACACACACACACACACACACACACACACACACACACACACACACACATACACACACACACACACACACACACACACACACATACACACACACGGTATATGCAAATACACATGTGCCTCCTCGGGAGGTTTGACCAAACAAGCTGCTTTATATGTGACTGTTGATTGTATATGATTATGTCAGATTTGTTGTGAATCCATAATATGCACACACGGATGCACGGCGACACAGAAAAGCTCATGTGGTTGCTTTTTGTTAACATATTCTATCTCTCGTGCATCATGCATTAATAACTGCATCAGTATATTCAGGGCACGTTCACACTCGGTGTGTTCTGAGAGGTTTTTTTCAGATCCTGAGGCATTTACTGCTGCGTTCAGTCAAAAGAAAGAGTGCAGAGACACACCTGAAAATGATAAATGGATGTCTGATGATCAGCAGTCGAGCATGTTTGGAAAAAAGGAGAAATACTAAATGAAGCAGGAAAGTCTGGACCGATTAAAAGTTCACTTGAAGATCAGTGTATTCCCAAACATTTTTTTTTTTAAATTTCTTTTTTAATTAGCAGCTACTTTATTCTTACCTTCGAGGAACGTAACTTTCCTAAAAGTCCTCCAAACTAAACTGCAAAACCGGTTTTGTGTTGCTTTCCTAAACAACGTGTGTGGGCGTCTTTTGATCTGACGCCCCGTCAGCAGGACAGCTTTCGTCGGTGCTTTCTAAAAGTGTCACAAAGGGCCGTAACAAAAACTACTCAGTGCTTTCTGACACCAAGACTTCCAAAAAAGACATACACAAAATTCTCTGTAAAACTGTCACTGGTTTTCTATTCCTCCCTCCTGCCGGCGACAGCTGCAGCAAGAGGCGATATTTTCACGTAGTCCGTCCCTCCTTCCCGTTCTCATGAACGCAACATCTCAATAAAACCACGAGGAAATTTCTTCAAATTTAGCACTAGCGTCCTTTTTGACTTGACGATTAACTGATAAGATTTTGGTGTTCACAGGTCACTGTGACCTTGCATCAGTTTCATTATCGTGAACTAGATATCTCTTGAACACCTCCAATTAATTTCTTCAGATTTGGCACAAACATCAACACCTTAAGAAAACCTCGAGGGAATTTCTTCACATTTGGCACAAATGCACTTAGCAATGACATGATTAGATTCGATTTTGGTGGTCAAAGGTCAAGGTCACTGTGACCTCTTCTGTCTCATTCTCATGAACATGATGTTGTATGAACACCTTGAGGGAATTGCTGCAAATTTGGCACAAACGTACACTTGAAATCAATGGTGAGCGGATTAGTTTTTGGTAGTCATAGGTAAAAGGACAAGGTTACTGTGATCTTATCCATCTCATTCTTATGAATGCAATGTTTTATGAACACCCTGAAGGAATTTCTTCAAATTTGGCACAAACGTCCACATTGACTCAGCAATGAACTGATTAGTTTTTTGTGTTCAAAGGTCACTGTGACCTAGCATCTTGTAAATGAGATATCTCAAGAAGGTCTTGAGGGAGTTTCCTCATATTTGGCACATACAGTGTTCACAAAAACATGAAAGTAGCAGAGGACTTTTATTTTTATAGAATTATTTAATTTTATAGAATGACATTTGTACAATAAATTGATGCTGCAAAGACACAAATCAGTGCATAAAAATGATCGGGATGCAGGAAAACAAGTGTTAGGTGCTCAAATTTTTCTCTCATAGGACCTTAACATCCCCCATTTCATGTGTCCCTCCCAGTGTTGAAACAAAATCTGTCCTTGATACTTTGACATGCAGACTGGAGTAGCTGGGTCACTAAAAACGCCAACGTTTGGTGCCCTAAAAGCAGCTGGAAACAGAAATGACTCATACCATAACCGGTTTTGCTATTATGTTTATGTATTCTGTGATTTTAGAAATGTTGATATAATACATACGACACCTGCAAATGTAACATATCTCTGTTTTGCAAAAACGTACAATGCAACAAGGTATTTTAACGCTTTGAAATCTGAGAGAATTGGCTTGATTTTGTTAAAAAATCTGGGAGGAAGATGAGCAGCTTAACAAGAAATGGCCAAAATATTTGCAAGAAATTAGAAAAAAGTTGCAAGAAAAATACCTGAAAATAAGCAGAAAAAAAAAGAAATAAAAAAATACAGAAAGAAAGAAAGAAAACAAGAAAATTACCTAAAAAACCCTCTAAGGCTTAAATATATATGTAAGAGACATATGAATATAGTTTTCAAAAGCAAAAAGGAAAGAAAAAAATTACCAAAAGAAAATGCAGGTAAAAACTTGCTTTATATGTGTTTCTGGACATTTTCCCCTATTTATTATTATTATTATTTATTATTTATTATTATTATTAATTTAATTTAATCAAAATTTCCCCCACAAAGAATTTTCAGATAATTTCCCCTTCCCTGTAACTTGTTTGTTTGTTTGTTTTGCAGTCTGCAGGTTATTTCTTGCCAAGTTGCTCATTGTTTCCCATGTTTTCTTGAAAGAAACCAAACTCATTTTCTTAGTGAACGGCATCTAGATGCAGCACTGGTAGTGTAAATAGAAAACGTGGTCAAATAACGCAAATTATGATAATATGTATATTTATATAGTGCTGCTTATGTGTTTGAGGTGCGATATAAGAAAAGCCTCATCATGAAAAATAAATAAAAAACATGCATGCAGCCACCATATTTGCTGTTTAGAACATATATCATAGAAGACCTGATAATATCTAACATTAGGGAGTGTTGGCTGCAGACAATGAATCCAGTTTCTTCTGAATAAATATTCAGTGTGCTGTGGCACGTTTGGTAACCTCTGTTACTGGCTCCATTTATTCATGTAATTCAGGTCCATTTTGCTGCAGTAAATCACCTGTTGTTTCCATGCTATACACTCCTGTAGGTGCACAATGAGGGACAATTTTAGGCTGCATTTTTCCCAGAAACCCCCGGCAGCTTGGTGTGAGAGGTGCGAGGCTGTGAAATAGGTTTTCTCTGAACTTTGGCCCCTTCCTCTGTCCCCGCCGCTCATTACTGCACGTAGTCACAACAGAATTGCGTGTGAATTGCTCTGCTTTCATTTTTTCCATGAAACAGATTTGTTCAAGTGCTCCGCAGAGCGCGGCCTCACGTGACGACCTGGCACATGGAAACACACACGCTGACAGAGACATATATGTGCAGGTACACACATTCCCACAGAGTCCTACATGTACGTGTGTGTGTGTGTGTGTGTGTTGGTCTATGATACGTTCACAAACACACACAAACACTCCTCTTGATTAACATAAGTAGATATTAATCCATGTGTCCAAATCTGCATATTTATGAACATTTTTTGACCTGTGAACCGTTTGTAATCTTTGAATTAAATATCCAGATTAGGAGCGTGTCGTATTTGAATCCTACAGCTGCACACGTTTACTGTTACACATCAGAAGCAAAAGTAAAAAGCGGAATAAATGTATGAATTATAATTAATTCAGATGCCTCGACACAGGTCACGAGGGCTCACTAAAAGGTTTAATGAGTGTGAAATTATGTGAATCACGTGTGTGTTATGGCACCAACCAACCGTATGTATGATGTGTATTATTTTGCACGTGCATTCATGTGAGGTGTTAATTGTTGTCTTTGTGGTCTTGTTGCTGGTGTAGCTTTGATTAGGGTTTGTTTTCCTTAATGTTATTACTATTCTTCTGAGGAGATCCAACTTCCTGTGCATAAAAATTAACCAAAGTTTGCACACGGGTCCAGTCCCTCAGCAGCAAACACAATAGTCCTGACGGAGGCGCTACAGAAACCATCAACGTTTAGAAGTTTGAAATTCATAACAAATCATTTGTATGTGCTACAGCTTTGCAACGTACACCAAAATGTAGGCCCAGTTTTCTGTGATGGTGTAATATTTATGCACACACACACACACACACACACACACACACTCAGGCACACACACACACTCAGACACACTGGTCTCTCTAAGTGGATAATGAGGACGACACCCGGGGTGCTGAAATAATTGAAGCTGTTTGATGTCTCTTCAAATGTTATTCATACACACGTTAACCTTTCCTCGTCAGTATGATGTACAGAGAGTACACACACACACACACACACCAGCAGGAACACAAATACACACTCACACACACTTTACACACACCTGATCCATGTTTGATACTTGATGCTCTTCAGGGACGCTCAGCAGATAAGTATATAATAAGGCCTGGCAGGGGTGGGTGTGTGTGTGTGTGTGTGTGTGTGTGTGTGTGAGAGAGAGAGAGAGAGAGAGAGAGAGAGAGAGAGAGAGAGAGAGAGAGGGGAGTGGTGGTAAAGTTCCTTTGGAAAAGGTATTTTCTGGCAAATTCTCCGAAGGATTGGATGGCTTTTACAGCAGCTTAACCTGCACAAATAAGACAAATTAAAACAATGAAAAGGATGTGGGGGAGCATCCGCTGGTGCTGCTCTCAGGCGACCCGAGCTCTCGTGTTACTCCCCTGAGGGTTTGTGCAATTTTCCTCTTTTTCGATTTATCCTTCCTTTTATCTGTTGATGTGTATATTTTTTTTCTTGTTGTTTTATGTTTTATTATGCATTTTGCATCTGCACTCAGCACTTTTGACAAGTTTTCTATCAGACAAAAAAGTATCTACATGTTTACGCTCCGGGATGCTGCTATCGTGATGTCAACAACAGCACACGGTGGCACATGGTTGTGTTTCGGCAACAGCGGCACAAACAGCAGCATGGATGGTTAGTTTTAGGCGACAGAATCATGGATGTTTAGGATTCAGGGAAAGAGGCACGTTATTATATTATTTTTATTTTCATTCTAAGGTCCCGATTTACGGGACCCTTCCACCTCCCCTATAAGCACATTCGGGCTCCTTGTATCACGTTGTTACGAGCAGCGTTACAGCGTGACGCCATCCTGACGCCATCCTGACGCGCTTTATGCGCATGCGACACGTTCAGTCTGGCCACATTCTCAAGCGGTGCCACCCGTCCACGCGTCAGGCGCCATCCATCCCTCCGCTGGCAGTTAATAACACTGCGCTCACCTGATGCCAGCGCTACGCCAAAAGCACTGACAGAGATATTTGACGAGATCAGAATAAGAACGAGCTGGTGAAATACACCCCTAAATGCGCTGCCAAACATTGTAAAATGTGCAGCACCAAAAGGCATCAGGCAAGAATGTAGCCAGACAACAGTTGGCGGTGTCGCTGCTGAGCAGCAGACAGCCGGACGCCACCAGTCGCATGCGCATGAAACGCATCAGGCAGCGTCAGGTCAGTTTTATTTAAAAAGCTCATCATCAGAAATCATAATTGGCCTCAGAGGTACGACATCTGTGCTTGGAGTCTCACATCGACTGAGGAAAAACTCTCCTGAAAAAACTCATTAACGGGAAAAAAAACCTCAGGAAGAGCGACTGAGGAGGATCCCTCATTCAGGGTTCAGGTCTTAAAACTACCGGTAACGACTTAATTTCATAAGCAATGGATTTCAGCAGCTGATGGCACAATGAATTGCAGATGTGATCAGACAATCACTGCTGCGAGTGAAGGGGTTAATGTTTTGGTCTAGTAAAACTGCCCTGAACAAAATCTAGTCTGAACACCTTTAGATGGGTTTTTTTTTTTTTTTTTTGCTAAATGAAATTCCCACAAACTAATCGACACAGAGCAAAGCTGTGGCCGAGCAGCGTTTTGTTTTTGAGGCTCTGGGCAGATTGTAATGAGTCTGTCACGTGTAATCTGCTGTACAGTATTACAGTGTTTGATGGGTGCTTGAAGCTGAAGAGAGGAGCAGGAGTCACGCTCATTTTAACTCCACCGTCTTTTATCAGATCAACAAAAACAGTGACAGTTTATTCTTTTCCTCTTAGCTTTTTGAAATTAATTTTCTGAAACTACTCATTTCTAGCAATTTATAACACATTTATTGTCAAGTTTCTCATTGCGTTTTCATTTTATTCTATTTTCTCAGGGTTCAAGGTTTAAACAAGTGTGAAAGAGAACTTTGAAAGCAGGACAATGCTGCTTTACATTACAAAGGGTTAAAACTCAGTTTATCTTGTGGCTTTTTCACCATTTGAATAAAAACTTTGCTGTATGTGATGTTACACACCTGCAAAATTCAATGCATGTGTTCGCAAATGCATGAAGCGAGAGGCAGGAGAACGATAGAAGGGATGAAGGTTGGGGTCCCGCCAAGAACTCCAGTATACTTTCATCCCTGGTGCTGCATAACAACGTGAACATGAAATAACACAACATGTACCGGACTGTGAAAACTGTAGAAAATCCGTTCAGAGTCCACGGCGTTTAAATCTTTTAAATCTCTGCGGCTGTAAATGTCCTCAGCTGTTGAAGTTGTTGTGTCGTATGAAATAAATAGTTGCAGGAGGCTTCGTCCTGAGAACACGTAAACAGAGCCGAGGGTGGATTGTAATTTAGCCACGACAATAAAGTTGACTGCAGCGCTGAATTAAACCGAACGTATGTTGTTTTAGGCTGAGACCATTAGTCTCAGCGCGGAGATTCACGCCAGACCTCCGGGGCAAAAACACATACATTCTCCATTTGTTCACTCCTCAGGGAGTTCAGAGGAGAAAAGTGTCCAACATTAACCTGTTCATGACTATCGTTCAATTTGTGTAAATGTACCTTTGATCCCCCATCTCTGAGATGTCTGATGGCGGTTTGCTCGTAGTGACCGCTGGTCCTACACCACTATCTTAGTCACACTGGGATCATTTGAGTCCATATTGTGGAGCAGTGATACTCATTTTATGATGCGCAGACCAAATCTGGACCTTTATGGGGTGCCAGGTGGCCCCCCCAACCATTTTCTAATTCATATTAAAAAATTAAGTCATTCACACTGGGAATTGTTTTTGTACTTTTAGTAGCCATAAGGTGCCAGAGTGCATAAAACAGCATCCAAATAGAGCTTTTCATTTATTTATTTATTTTAAAGAGGAAGATCCCTCACACCCCCGACCGAGGCCCTAGCTAAGCCTCTAATATCCTAAATTTTAAAATCAATCAAAAATTCTAGAAACATCCCAAAATCCAAGAAACACCCTAAAATCCAAGAAATGTTCTAAAATCCAAGAAACACTTTAATATCCATGACATATGCCGTAATCCTCAAAACGTCCTAAAATCTTGGAAATGTCCAAATCGTAGAAAATTCAGGTTTTAAAACTACCGGTAACGACTTAATTTCATAAGCAGTGGATTTCAGCAGCTGATGGCACAATGAAATCCTAAAATTCTAGAAATGACCTCATATCTTAGAAACGTCCTATAATCTGAGAAAAGTCCAAAAATCCCAGAAATGTCCCAAAATCCAAGAAATGTCCTAAAATTGTAGAAATGTTCAAAATCCTAAAAATGTCAAGTATGTAAGATGGTAGAGTGCATAAAGCAGCATTATAAAAAATTTTAAAAAATGCCAGAAGAGGCGCCTCCCCCACAGAGGTCCTGGCAAGGACCCCACATAAATATAATAAATACATTTTTTATTTTTAGATAAAATATTCATTTAAAGAACTATAAATAGCCTGTTTACTCCAAAACAAAGTGCATATTAGCTCTATAAATTGTATTTTAGTGTTGCAGTGTTAGGTAAACTTTATTTTTGCCTCCTGTTTTTTTTTTCCAGACAGCTCTGAGGTTAGACATTTGAAGCCATATCGAGCGTCAACGCCATCCAACCATCCTTTCTGACAAAGTTAACACCTGAAACATCTTTCTTCATCAAGGTAGGAGCTCTCATGTTGTTTCTGATGCTGTGTGAGGTGAATATTCGCCTGTTTCAGATGTTAGCGCTCGATTTAATGGCCGTTATTAGTTAGGTCACGTTAGGTTCTCAGTATGCGGTATTTGTCAGTATTAATAACCCTTTGAAACCTGGATCAATGTCACTTTTTTTGTGCATTCAGACCTTTCACCAGTATTTACAGCTTTGAAGCCCGAGCAAACTGGTGGGATTTTAAAAACATGGAAAACAGCAAAGAGCAACTTGGCAATACATGTCCTGCAAACTGCAAGAAATGAGTAGATTTAGATTTTTTTTTATAAAGCTAGGGAGAAATTTCCAGATAACTGTATTTCTAATTATCATAACTATATTTAGAATTATTTTACAAAGTAATTGTATTTTTAAATCTTTTTTCCCCCCCAATTTTTTATTTTTATTTTTATTTTTTTTACTTTCCTGTTTTTACTTTCCCATTTTTTTTGGGTTGTTTGCTTTTTTTTTTTTTTTTTTAAATTTTCGGGTATTTTTTTTGTACTTTTTCTTCTTAGGTTGCCTATTGCCTTCTTCACATATTTTTCAATCAATCAAGCCAATGTATAAATATATATATAAATTATGTGTGTACAGGTGTAGTGATAATTGAATCTTTTTCGTAGATACCCCAAACATTTATCACGTTCCTGTTTTTATTTTTCTAAGCTGGTGAAATATCGCCTAAAGACATCATGAGGGTGTCATGGTGCAGGTGTTTGGCTCTGCCTTCAGGGCATCAGCCGCCAGGCGTCCTCTATCACCTTTTTACACATTAGGGTCAGTGGGAAGAGTGAAGTCTGCTTAAAAACAACAATACGTTTCCAAATAGATATATTTTTCCACAGCCTCTAATGTGGCAATGTGTTTATAATATTAAATAAAAGCTGCAAGTTCGTTATAAGCCGCAGAAACATTTACATTACAGCTTTCAACAGTTTGTATTTTATCTTGTAAATGAGGCTAGGTTTAGAAAGAGAGGCATGGCTTGGCATTGTGGTGTAATGTAAAAAACCCCAAAAACATGACATTAAAAAGGTAATTAAAATATCTTAACACTGACTTTTTGAACCACCAGACTACAGATCAGCTTCTTTTTATTAGGCTGTGAGACTCAGAAACTCCTCCTTTGACGTCAGAAGTTCAGTATTTAGGGACAACATTTAATTTTTTTAAATGTAGTTTTAAAAAAAGATAAATCTACCTTGTACCTTGTTTCACATGGGACACAAACAGCAGTCTGCGGGGTGAAAAGTCCTGTGTTTGTTTGTTTGACCCATCTATTCATGGACTTTTATGCTTTTTATACTTCATTTCCTAACTTTATCCTTCGCCCTCATCGTAGAGAACCCCAGGAATGAGTCCTAAAACCCCGAAATCAGTTAGCATTTCAGCTCCAAATTCAATGTGTTTTTGGTTTTAAGTCTGAAATAAGGTCTGCGGTTAAGACAAGCTGAAGATACTTTCACGTTTTGTTCTCCGACATAAAATAATCATAACATACATACATACATCGTTTAAAGTTTTGGAATTTTTACTATTTTTTATAAACGTGCACAAAAAAGGACATTTTTCTTTTTCCCACGCTAAGCCCGTATAGAGCAGTGAAGTAATGAGTCCCAAGCCCGTTAGCCTTTTAGCACTTCCGGTTCCTTTTTCTCAAAGTCTCTGGGGTCTTTTGAGTTTACGTTAAAATGCCTTAAATAAGGTCTGTGGTTAACACAGGCTAAAGATATTTAGACGTTTTGTTCTGCAACATAAAATACGTCCTTATAAACCTGATTTTTTTACGCATCTTCACAGTTGCTTACAAGTGGCTAAATCAGACTCAAGTGTTTGTTGGGGACGTAAGACGTCATCACAGCGGACACAGAAACTCGTTAAACACACTCACCGCCTTTACGGCTTTACAGCAACAGTCGCGCTCCAGCTAGAGAAGATTTGTCTGTTTATATTTTTCCATTTTGACGTGTTTTACAGTGTTTGTAGTTGTGACGTTTAAGTCGTGCGACCAAGATGTAGTTCATGTATAGCCTAACAACAGCTCTTGTTGAGCTAATTTTTGGCGATAACCGAAAATCTCATTCAAAAATCCCAAAAGGTTTTTTGACGAGGGAACCAGTGATGCTAACTTACCTACAAAAATACGTCATCTCTTCACGGCTCTATTTCCATCATCCTGCTGACAAACAAAAATTAATAAAATAACCCGTAACACAGACACGAGCATTTGAAAGTGTGTGTAGTCTTTGATATGCAGTGTGCTGTAGCGACCTCCACACACCCACACACACACACACACACACACACACACACACACACACACACACAGACACACAGTTATCATGCAGTGTTGGGATCTGGCAGAAACTTGCTGACTGGGTCAGATAAGAGCTTCTTCTGTTGTGATGAGACTGAAACACAGCGACTGTTGCATCTTTATCTCACCACCTCCATTTCTCACTTTTTCTCTGTTTCACACACACAAACACAGACACACAAACACAGACACACACAAACTCACTTTCATCCCATCACGCTTATGTCACAAACTCACAGGCAGGCGGACACAGTAATGCAGCAGCACTCGGAGGATTAGGCAGAAGCGTGGTCTTTATTGCAGTCCAAAGTCGGTACTCAGAAACTCACGGCAACAGTACAGAAGGATCAGGCAAAGCTCACAGGTCTGGAAATTGGTCACAAAGGTCGTACACGAGGAATCAATATGCAGAAATGCTGGGGCGTTTGCTCAGAGGGAAGAGGAGACGAACTGGCGCAGTGGGAAGGGAGAGCTTGGCTTATATACACATGAGGGAGGGGCAGAACGAGACACAGGTGAGGCAAATGAGGGAAATCACCAGCGGTGGGAAAGGGAACAATGGGAGGAAGTAAACTGAGAGACAACACCGGGGAAGGGGAGAATACAAAATAAAACAGGAAGTGAAGGACAGAAACTTCAAACCCTGACAACTTAAGTATTCACAAAACGTCAGACGGCCACACATCGTATGAGGGATTAAGATGATTATTGCAATCTCTGGTCATTTTCCCAAGTTTCCTCACTGCTTTAATCCTGTCGCTGTAATCTTGTAAATTAATCATGAGATATTAGAAATGTTTTTTTCTAATTTCCTGCATTTCATCGCAGTTTTCTCGTCACTGTAATCATGTTGTTGCATAATGAGAAGCTGAGCAAAAGAAAATTAGATTTCAGCAAAGTTTTGACAGCTTAATCTCATTGTAGACAAAACTTCACTGCTGTCACCCTTCAGTGACCCTCCACTCATTCACTGTTTTTAGGGGCCGTCTGATCATCCACTGTGTGCAAAACTCGTTCTGCTTCGCTCTGTTGAGACTCAGTCAGGCAGCCGCTTGATCGTCATCACTGGGTGCAGATAAACATACTCATCAGGCAAATTGATCAGCGTTTTAACCCAAATTCTTTAAGCTTCAAACGTCTTTTGAGGACAAAAAGAAATCTTCTGATTCTGATGAATTTTAGGCCTTCAGAGTTTTGAGCAGCATGAAATTCGCCCTCTTACAGCTGCTAAACTGCCCGATGTTGGTGCTGGATTCACAAATCTGAACTGTTTTACTTCTCTTTCTTTCTTTTTTTTGCTGCTTTGCTTTTGTGTACTGCTGCTCATCTTTAAGATGATGCACTCCCTGCATTTTCTGCATTTTCTTCTGTTACATAATTTATTCTTAATTGAGTCAGTCTGGTTTTTAAGTGCATTTTTTAAAATACATGTGATCATAGGAACTTCTGTTTCCACTTGGGTTTACAGGAAAAGTGACACAATACTTAACCTTTTGTGACAAAACAACTACAAATAGTATGTTACCAAAATAACTGTATCTCCAAAAGTACAAGGGCTTGTATCACATTTTTTGAACTGTTGGATTCTCAGCAACTTGAATTTTAATAATGTGTGATTTGCTCCAGTGTAAATATAATATTCAGCATATGAGATAAGTGCTTAAGTCCTTTTTTGTGATTTTTTTTGCGACTTTCAACTTTGTTTACCACTGAAGGCATGATAGAGTTTTTATTTTAATATGTGTAGCCACACGTCTTGACACTTAACACTCAAAATCCTATATTTCCAACTTTAACAGAAGAATATCTGCCGGGCTTATCCTCGACAAACTGAATATAGTCGTTAGGTCATTCAGGGGTTAATAATGCCAGTGTTGTGCATTCTGTTGCTGTGACATCTTGTATCTACCTACTATAAAAAGAGGTTTTGTGACAGTTTTTGGACCTTCTGTACAATGATTACTTTTTTCTAAATAATAGAAAGTGAAATTTTATGACAGTTCTCTGGCTTACTATATGACATTATTTTTGCCATTTTCTTTTGCCATACTGTACTCTGACATTTTATAACTAGTTTTTGTCAAACTAAGAAGTTTTAAATGACAAAATTAGATTTTTTTCAACATGATGTATTGTGATTTTTTTGGCCTTTTTTTGACATGGTATACCATTACGTGTCTCAACAAGCACTGGGAGATCAATATTTCCTAAATATCAAGGTCACTCTATAGTTCTATTAGAAATTATCTAAACGGGTGGAAAAGTGCAGTATTTTCTGAGTTTCATGAGTTACATATATTCTGAAGCACAGTATAAAAAACTTGAGATATTTGAAAAAGAGCACTGATCAAAAGTAGAGAACACTTTAAGATACCTCCCAGTTACTGGTGTTAATCTGGCACATGGTGCTAATTTCATTAATTATCTGACAAACCGTGTTTAACTGGCAGCCTAACTTGGTTGTCCAGATGAAGGCCAAAGGGATGACCCCATCAGCCATAGCAAGAGAACTTGGTCGTTCCAAATCTGTGATTTCTAGAATATTGCATCTTCAGAACGTTACAAACTCATTCAAGTCCCCCAAGAAGGCTGGCCGTCCACGAAAGACAAATGCAAGAGAGGACAGGATAATGCGGAGAATCTCAATGGGAAATCGGTTCAACACTGCAGCTGGTTTTGTTCGCCAGTTCAGCGCTGAGCAGGAACGTCTCGTCATACAGTGTCTCGACGTTTAAGAGCATTTGGACTGAAAGGTCGCTCTGGAGTGACCAAACCTCTCATCAGCAGAAAGAATCAAAAGGTTAGACGAACCTTTGCTGAGGAGCATGTGTGGACAGAGGAGAACTGGTCCCAAGTTCACTTTAGTGATGAAAGCAAGTTTAATGTATTTGGGTCCGATGGGAAACATTATGTCGGTCGTCAAACTGGGGAACGACTGAACCCAAAGTGTGTAAAGAGGTCAGCGAGAGGTGGAGGAGGAAGTGTCACGGTTTGGGGAACGTTCTCTGCAGCTACACGGCAGAGTGAATGCAAATGTTTATCAGAACCTTCTGCAGGACGTCGCCCCCCGTCACAGCAAAACGGGTAAATGGCCAGAGTCCAGATCCAAACCCAACAGAAAACCTCTGGAAAATCCCTGGCGACAAAGTTAAGCCACCAAACTGTGGAAGAGACTGGAAGAAGAGCGGACCAAAGTCACACCACGGCAGTGTGAGCGACTACTGATGTCCTGCGGCCGCAGATGTGCTGAAGTACACGTCCTACTAATTGCTGAATGTTGTAACCTTCAGAAAATTTAGTTGTTCTCTTTCCCGTGCTCCTCGTTGCTGTTCTCTAATCTAAAAGCGCCTTGGTTATTTTGTAAAACCCTGTTTTAGTAGCATGGTATAGCCACAAAAAATATTCCTTCAAATGTTGAGCAAAGATTCCATTGTTTCTGAAAAAATCAAGTGTTCATAAATTAATTTTGATCTCAAGTGTACGTGTCGTTTTCAGCCATTTTTTTTTTACATTTAAAAATTTGACGTTTTTTGACATACTACACTATGTCGGCGCCACCATTTTTTCAATATGCTATTTTGTGATGTTTTCCGCCTTTCGTTTCGACATAGTAAAGTATGACTTTAGTCTCTACAAGCTATAATATTTACTTTTCAGCCATTCTTTCAACAAGCTGTATTGTGACAACTTTGGTCTTTATTTTGACATGCTTTACTGTGACGTGTTTCCGTTAGCCTTAACATGGCTTTTTCAGCCATTTTTTCTCAAAATTTAATGTTTTTTGATATATTATACATATCATTTTGAGCAATTTTTTCAAAATTCCATATTTTGATGTTATGACATGACATATTATAGAGACACATTATATTGACACATGGTAGTAAAGCATGTCGTAAAAAAGGCCAAAACAACAAAATATGGCATGTGGAAAAAATGGCTGAAAACATAATCTTATAGCATGTCAAGACAAGTTTTTCAACATGCCCTATTACAATGTTTTTGGCCGTTTGTGCAATGACTTTTCAGGTCATTTTTTTGACATTCCAAAATATGGTGTTTTTGGCCGTTTTTGGAACATTCTATGCTGTGGCGTGTCTTGGCACGCTATTTAATGCAGTTTTAATGTGTTTTCAGCCGTTTTTGAGAAATGTCATTTTTCGACATTTTTGCCATACTATAGCCTTGCTTTTAAGGTCATTTTGTTGGCATCCCAAAATATGGTGTTTTTGGCCGTTTTTTGCAACAGTCTATGCTTTGGGATGTCTTTACACGCTATTTAATGCAGTTTAAAGGTGTTTTAAGCTGTTTTTGTGACATTTTGCCTTACTATAGCCTTGCTTTTAAGGTCATTTTGTTGACATCCCAAAATATGGTGTTTTTGGCCGTTTTTTGGAAATACTATGCTATGGCGTGTCTTGGGAAGCTATTTAATGCAGTTTTAATGTATTTTAAGCTGTTTTAGTTTGGGAATTGTCATTTTTTGACATTTTTGCCTTGCTTTTTTGGCCATTTTTTTATGCTGCTTTTTGAACTTTCTATGCTATGGCGTGTCTTGGCTCACTGTTTAATGCAGTTTTGATGTGTTTTAAGCTGGTTTTGGGTCATTTTTTTTTTTTCATTTTTGCCATACTATAGCCTCTCTTTTTGGGTCATTTTTTTGAAATGCAAAATATGGTGTTTTTGGCCATTTTTGCAACATTGTATTCTATGGCGTGTCATTGCACGCTTTTTATTGGAGTTTTAATGTGTTTTAAGCTGTTTTGGGGAAATGTCATCTTTTGACATTTTTGCCATACTATAGCCTTGCTTTTAAGGTCATTTTGTTGACATCCCAAAATATGGTGTTTTTGGCCGTTTTTGGAACTACTATGCTATGGCGTGTTTTGGCATGCTATTTAATGCAGTTTTAATGTATTTTAAGCTGCTTTTGGAAAATGTCATTTTTCGCCATTTTCACCATACTATAGCCTTGCTTTTTGGGTCATTTTTTCGAAATGCAAAATATGGTGTTTTTGGCCGTTTTTGGAACATTCTATGCTGTGGCGTGTCTTGGCACGCTATTTAATGCAGTTTTAATGTGTTTTCAGCCGTTTTTGTGACATTTTGCCTTACTATAGCCTTGCTTTTAAGGTCATTTTTGTTGACATCCCAAAATATGGTGTTTTTGGAACTACTATGCTATGGCGTGTCCTATGGCGTATGGCCGTTTTTTGCAACGGTCTATGCTTTGGGATGTCTTTACACGCTATTTAATGCAGTTTAAAGGTGTTTTAAGCTGTTTTTGTGAAATGTCATTTTTTCACATTTTTGACATACTATAGCCGTGCTTTTAAGGTCATTTTGTTGACATCTCAAAATATGGTGTTTTTGGCCATTTTTGGAACTACTATGCTATGGCGTGTCTTGGGAAGCGGTTTAATGCAGTTTTAATGTATTTTAAGCTGTTTTAGGGAATTGTCATTTTTTGACATTTTTGCCATACTATGGCCTTGCTTTTTGGGCCATTTTCAAATTATGGTCTTTTTATGCTGCTTTTTGAACTTTCTATGCTGTGGCGTGTCTTGGCTCACTGTTTAATGCAGTTTTGATGTGTTTTAAGCTGTTTTGCGGAAATGTCTTTTTTTTTTTTTTTTTTACATTTTTGCCATACTATAGCCTTGTTTTTTGGGTCATTTTGTTGACATCCCAAAATATGGTGTTTCTGGCCGTTTTTTGCAACAGTTTATGCTACGGCGTGTCTTTGCACGCTATTTAATGCAGTTTAAAGGTGTTTTAAGCTGTTTTTGTGAAATGTCATTTTTTGACATTTTTGCCATACTATAGCCTTGCTTTTTGGGCCATTTTGTTGACATCCCAAAATATGGTGTTTTTGGCCGTTTTTGGAACTACTACGCTATGGCGTGTCTTGGGAAGCTATTTAATGCAGTTTTAATGTATTTTAAGCTGTTTTAGGGAATTGTCATTTTTTGACATTTTTGCCTTGCTATTTGGGCCATTTTCACGCCTTTTCAAATTATGGTCTGTTTATGCTGCTTTTTGAACTTTCTATGCTATGGCGTGTCTTGGCTCACTGTTTAATGCGGTTTTGATATGTTTTAAGCTGTTTTGGGGAAATGTGATTTTTTGACATTTTTGCCATACTATAGCCTTACTTTTAAGGTCATTTTGTTGACATCCCAAAATATGGTATTTTTGGCCATTTTTGGAACGACTATGCTATGGCGTGTCTTGGGAAGCTATTTAATGCAGTTTTAATGTATTTTAAGCTGTTTTAGGGAATTGTCATTTTTTGAAATTTTTGCCATACTATAGTCTCTCTTTTTGGGTCATTTTTTCGAAATGCAAAATATGGTGTTTTTGGACATTTTTGCAACACTGTATGCTATGGCGTGTCATTGCACGCTGTTTATTGGAGTTTTAATGTGTTTTAAGCTATTTGGGAAATATCATTTTTTGACATTTTTACCATACTGTAGCCTTACTTTTTGGGTTATTTTTTCGACAGCCCAAAATATGGTGTTTTTTGCCGTTTTTGCAACATTCTATGCTATTGCGTGTCTTTGCACATTTAATGCAGTTTTAAGGTGTTTAAAGCTGTTTTTGGGACACGTCGTTTTTCGACATTTTTGCCATACTATAGCCTTGCTTTTAAGGTCATTTTGTTGACATCCCAAAATATGTTTTTTTTTGCCATTTTTTGCAACAGTCTATGCTATAGGATGTCTTTGCATGATATTTAATACAGTTTTAATGTGTTTTAAGCTGTTTTTGGGAAATGTCATTTTTTGCTTGCTTTTAAGGTCATTTTTTTGACATCCCAAAATATGGTGTTTTTGGAACTACTTTGCTATGGCGTGTCTTGGCACGATATTTAATGCAGTTTTAAGGTGTTTTAAGCGTTTTTTTGGACACATCATTTTTTGACATTTTTGCCATACTATAGCCTTGCTTTTTGGTTGATTTTTCGACATCCTAAAATATGGTGGTGTTTTTGGCTATTTTTACAAAATTCTATGCTATAGGATGTCTTTACACGCTATTTAATGCAGTTTAAAGGTGTTTTAAGCTGTTTTTGGGACATGTCATTTTTCAACATTTTTGCCTTGCTTTTTGGGTCATTTTTTGGACATCCCAAAATATGGTGATCTTGGCTTTCTTTGCAACATTCTTTGCTATGGCATGTCTTTGCATGCTATTTAATGCAATTTTTAAGCATTTCAGACATTTTTTGAAGCATGTCATTTTTTGAAATTTTTGCCATACTATAGCCTCTCTTTTTGGGTCATTTTTTCGAAATGCAAAATATGGTGTTTTTGGACATTTTTGCAACACTGTATGCTATGGCATGTCATTGCACGCTGTTTATTGGAGTTTTAATGTGTTTTAAGCTATTTGGGAAATATCATTTTTTGACATTTTTGCCATGCTATAGCCTTGCCTTTTGGTTAATTTTTCGACATCCCAAAATATGGTGTTTTTGGCTTTCTTTGCAACATTCTATGCGATGGCATGTCTTTGCACGGTATTTAATGCCGTTTTAAGGTGTTTTAAGCTATTTTTAGGACATATAATTTTTGACATTTTTGCCATACTATAGCCTTGCTGTTTGAGTCATTTTTTGGACATCCCAAAATATGGTGTTTTTGGCTTTCTTTGCAACATTATATGCTATGGCGTGTCTTTGCACGATATTTAATGCAGTTTAAAGGTGTTTTAAGCGTTGTTTGGGACATGTCATTTTTCAACATTTTTGCCATACTATAGCCTTG